>NC_051232.1:5992189-6014689 GCF_015220715.1 Pygocentrus nattereri | reverse complement strand
CCATATGGGAGAGCATATGGCGTCCTCACCTTGCCACATTCTCTCAGGACACGGGTCTGGACCAGGCCTTCACATTCTTATGTTAATTATTGCTGTTATGAAAGAAGCTCAGAAATTCTGGTGTCTTTTTTTTGGATGAAACAAACAGAAAGTCAGAAGTGCAGAACCTGTTGCTACAGAAACTAAATTGAATGTTATTCACTGGGTGACACCAAAACAACAATAATAGTATCAATTACTGTGCAAAGAAACAGCTTATTTAGATTTGGATAGTGAAGCGAAATGAAAGAAATAAATTGAGGCTGGCTTCACATGGCGAAGCTTTCACGCAATTACAAACCTTATTTCCAGAAAATTAGTTGTTTTTTTCTTTTTGAATGCAATAAAAGTAAGAATCTGTGATCTGTTCGTTCTCTTGCACCTTTATCTAACTGACAAAGGTGGAAAGATAATATTCCCAGTGTTTCTGGGTGGTCCCGTTTGTTTTTCCCCAAAACAAGCTGTACTCATCTGACCACAGCGCACATTTCCGCTGTCTTTCAGACCATCTCCGATGAGCTTGGGCCCAGAGAACTCGGCGGTGTTTCTGTATAGATTTGGCGTATGGCTTTCATCTTGTGTAGTTTAAGTTGCACTTCTTATTGTAGAGTGTTACGCAACTTGAACATGTCATACACTTTTCACTCTTATGGTGCCCCACCCCAACTTTTTTTTGAGTGTGTTGCAGGCACCAAATTAAAAATTTCCTTACATTTACAAAACACAGTCAGGTTGGTAAGCCACAACTTCGCCATTTCTTTGTACTTTTGTCAGTTGAATAAAGGTTCAAAATAAGTAACAAATCACAGATTCCCATTTCATCACATTTTACAAAATGTCCAATCTTTGTAGCTTTGTTGCTAATTTCTGTGCAACTTGTTGGTTATGAGATGCAATTCAAAACCAATCAAAAGTTGCATGCAATACATTCAGCTACTGCACTAGGTCTGTGTAAAATTAGGGGGTATCAAGCAAGGACAAAATGACTCTAGCTACATAAATAAGGATAACAGCAGGCTAGATGAATAAACATTGCGCTTCGAGAAATACTCATTGCGATGGATCAAGAAAACTGACAAAATGAAGATGCTCGATAAACCATCTTCTATGTTATTTTCTCGTCCACAGGTTCGGTGAAATTAGTAATTTGAAGGTATGTAGTTTGACATGATCATGTGATGTTATCACCATTTTGATTGGCTGTTTTATGACATTTCTTGGGATGCTGGCAATTGTTGTGGCTGAGTTTCAAAGTTTCAAACTCTTCTGAATTTTGATTTGATTGACTGAACAAAAGCAAAATAATTAGCTATTATTTTGGGACCTGCCAAATTACAGTGTTGACTATTACAAGAAGAACCCTGAAGGCTGGTCTCAGATCAATGTATGGGAAGAAACTGGCCTCGGAGGCTTTCAGGGTCAAGCCTCAGGCTAGCACTACTGATGTATTGTAGATAGACATTGCATAATTTATTCCTGATTAATTTGTCAGTGAAGGAAAGCAATTTTCTTATTTTGAAAGAAAGAAACAGAAGACTCATCATGATTACGTATCAGTTCACTCCAGGCCTGTTTTAAGCAAGGTTGTACCTCTAAAGGTCACGGAGGCTGTACGTTTCTGCACTTGACTACAGGTTTTTCAGAGAATCGGATTGTTTTTCACAAAAAATGAAGCATGTCGACAAACTTCCAGTCAGTTTTTTGGCCCTGACTCGCTGAGAAAATGTTGATTTTACGTCACCCTCAGTGCGGAGCTCATATTGAATGAGCATTGATCCAGTCAGGTTGTGCCTGCAGGCTTTTCTCAGAACAGAATAATAGCAACCTTCTGCACACAAGCGCTGCAGTGTTTTTTTTTTATGGTCAGAACTTTTCAGCCAATGGACAATTTCCAAAGATCCCATCAGCCCCCTTTTCAAAGACAGACAATGAACAGCTCGGTCTGAGAAAAATTCCTCATTTCTGTTATTAATTTATCTCCTTTTTAGGACAGCTTGGCACCAAGTCTTGCTTTCAGGTGAAGGTTGGTTTTGGCCTGAGTGGAGACTGCAATGTATTTTCACCAAATACTGTAATTATGGATGGAATGTTTATCAGTTTTAATGACACTGTGGTGTAAAAATCCAATGATAAACTGTAACCAACAATGCAAATCCATATATCAATATTGTGACACCTCAGATAAACTGAAAAATCGACCAACAGCTGCTTCTATTGTAAACATGTTCACTCAGCTCCAGCTGTGGTTCCACAACATCTTTAGAATTAACTTTTCCAGTTTAAAGGCTAGGAAAACCACCCTTCTGGTGTATCTTCAAGGTGGGAGAAGGTCTGAAAGACTATGAAGGCTTTAAGGAGGGTTTTTGGGAGTTTTGCCTCATTACCTGGTGAGTCTAGATGGTAGAGAGATAGCTAGCATTACTGCTAGGAAGCTACATATCTTATTGGAGCCATATAACTGTAGCCTACAAATCACAACTGCAACGGAGAACCGACCAATGACAGAAACGACTTGTTAGAAGAGGACAACATGCTAGATATAGCACAATGTATAGTAGATGCTGGATGTATCCATGTCAACCTGAATAATAAAAATGATTTCAGAACTTGCGTTGGCCTTGAGGGAAATCTTCCCAGGCCTGTACTACTGGTTGTCAGAGTTTTAGCGTGTATGGATCCAAGAGGAGAGAAAATCAATAAAACTCTATCATGAGCTAAAGATTAAACCTCATTCAAAACCAGAAGAGTGCATGTCCTGAAGAAAATACAGAGATTACACAGCTTAAGCTTGCTAAGGTGCTGTTAGGCAGTTGCTATTGGATCCCAGATGGCTGCTATGGTATCTCAAGTGGTAATTAAGGTGTTGCTAGGTGGTTGCTAGGGTTTTACTATGAGACTACTATCATATCCCAGACGGTTGCTAATGTGTTGCTAGGTAGTTGCTAGGGTTTTACTATGAGACTGCTATCATATCCCAGATGGTTGCTAAGGTGTTGCTACATGGCTGCTATGGTATCTCAAGGGGTTGCTAAGGTGTTGCTAGGTGGTTGCTAGGGTTTTACTATGAGACTACTATCATATCCCAGATGGTTGCTAATGTGTTGCTAGGTAGTTGCTAGGGTTTTACTATGAGACTGCTATCATATCCCAGATGGTTGCTAAGGTGTTGCTACATGGCTGCTATGGTATCTCAAGGGGTTGCTAAGGTGTTGCTAGGTGGTTGCTAGGGTTTTACTATGAGACTGCTATCATATCCCAGATGGTTGCTAAGGTGTTGCTACATGGCTGCTATGGTATCTCAAGGGGTTGCTAAGGTGTTGCTAGGTGGTTGCTAGGGTTTTACTATGAGACTGCTATCATATCCCAGATGGTTGCTAAGGTGTTGCTACATGGCTGCTATGGTATCTCAAGGGGTTGCTAAGGTGTTGCTAGGTGGTTGCTAGGGTTTTACTATGAGACTGCTATCGTATCCCAGATGGTTGCTAATGTGTTGCTACATGGCTGCTATGGTATCTCAAGGGGTTGCTAAGGTGTTGCTAGGTGGTTGGGTTGCTAGGGTTTTACTATGAGACTGCTATCGTATCCCAGATGGTTGCTAAGGTGTTGCTACATGGCTGCTATGGTATCTCAAGTGGTTGCTAAGGTATTGCTAGGTGGTTGCTAGGGTTTTACTATGAGACTGCTATCGTATCCCAGATGGTTGCTAAGGTGTTGCTACATGGCTGCTATGGTATCTCAAGTGGTTGCGAAGGTGTTGCTAGGTGGTTGCTAGGGTTTTACTAGGAGGTTGCTATCATATCCCTGACGGTTGCTAGAGCATTTCTACATGGTTGCTGTGGTATCCCAGGTGGTTGCTAGGGTTGCTATGGTATCCCAAGTGTCTGCCAGAGTGTTGCTTGATGGTTGCTGTGTTATTCCTGATGGTTGTGAATATGCTGCTAGGTGCTTGATATGGAATTCTAGGTGGTTGCTGGTTACTGGTTGCCACAATATCCCAATTGATTAATCGAGTGTTGCTAATGGACTTTTCCAGCCCATTTATTTCTAGGGGACAAAAACCATACATCCAATCAAATAGCTGTACACAAGCACACCATACTCAATAAGATATGATCATGATCTTGAAAACTGAGGTTGAGTCAGTGGATAAAAATCCAGAAGAAGAAGAAAAAGAAGAATATACTGTTGAACAACAGTGGCATTGCAATGTGCAATCACTAATGACTGCATTTTCAGATCAAAGACACTCTAGTAAAGGTATCTACATCTAAAGCTGTGAAAAGTCTGTAAAAAGTCAGTAAAAGCAAAAGTAAAAAAAAGAGCTCAAGCAAACTGGCTAAATTCATAATGATCTCAAATTTCCAATCACATAACATAATTACATGTCAAATGATGGTATATTTGAGAGGCCCAGGGTCTCCTGGAAGTAACATATGGTATGTGTGTCTGTTCTGTATAAAATTCTTGTAGTTTCAATAGTAATTTGGCAAAATACCAAACTGGTTAGGCTAATTACTGAGGGATTGCAAGATATTGATGACTACAATCTCTAACTGTACACCTGCAAGGTGGAGCAACAAGATAGGGGCTTTCAAATAAACTGGCTGGCATCTATTTACAAAATTGGCTTGTATTCTTAAAGCCATTTATGCAGTGGCCATTTGTCCCCGAAGGCCTTTTGGTGACAGCCACCGGGGCTAAAAACATTAGATTGAGTGCTGGCTCTCAGGCGGCCACCCACAGCAGTGCTCAGCCAATCACGTTCTTGGCCTTTTGTGCTCACCAACCAATCAAAAGTTCAGGTTCGGGAACCTTCCTTGGGCCGTTTATCACGATGAAGCCACGACACGCTTTCAGCCAAACTGGTTCATTGTAAAACAGCTGTGCTGATATATGAATGGAATGTATGCTCGGAAAACAGATTAAATCTGCCGGTTGCCAGGTGACGGAAGCCTTAGATACATCAACTTTTGTGCTCCCCAAGAATGAAAATAAAACTTCCACAATGATATATCAATTCCTCGGAAGCCGTGTGCACGGGGCCCTGAAAATGAAGGCATTACTTCCGTTCCGGCAGGTGCTTTATCTGCCGGCAAAGAAAACTCGGAATAACATTTGGAAAACTTTAATAAAAACATCCCTGTTCGCTGTCAAAAGGGACCAGATATCCAGATATCTGATACAGGGCCTGCCGCATGCCTTTTCCGTTGGCCTCCGATGATTAAAATCGATAAGATGCGGTTACCGTGATCGTTTTTGGAGCGTCTTCGTGGTGGAAAATGGAAAGAATAACTAGTCTAACGTGCTATTGATTGTACGGCAAGCTCTTTATGGAGTCTCATGTGGGTGAGAACAAATGGCCTAAACTATAAATTGTCGGTTTTGGGCGGGTCAGTAGGTCGACCTGTTTTGCAGTGGTCAGTAGTGATTTCATATTTTTCCTCTAGCTCTGACTTCCATGAAATGGAAATACAGCAGTTTAATAGAAAGCAAATAAAAGCAGCACTGCCGTGTCTGATCCACTAGCACCAGCGCAACACACACTAACACACCACCACCACGTCAGTGTTACTGCAGTGCTGAGAATGATCCACCACCCAAATAGTACCTGCTCTGTGAGGGTCCATGGGGGTCCTGACCACTGAAGAACAGGGTAACAGAGTATCAGAGAAACAGATGGACTACAGTCTGTAACTGTAGAACTACAGAGTGCAGCTATACAGTAAGAGGAGCTGATAAAGTGGACAGTGAGTGGAAACAAGGAGGTGGTCATGATGTTTGGCCTGATTGGAGTACGAATAATGCAGTAAATACAAGTCCTGTTCTGCTCCTGTTTGGTTGATGGTAATGAAGACTTTTTAAAACACGTCTGGCGTTGAAATGTTTTTTTTCTTCGTTAATTAATACTGTTACCGCGTATAAAAACAGTTTTTTAAAATAATCTTGCACGGAAGCCAATATTCTCTCTCTCGCTCTGACACGTACGCACACCCTCTAGTTTTCTGACTCATCTGCATTTATTTAGATCATGCCTTTTTCTGCAGACTCGGAACGTTTAGAGCACCAAAGTCACTCGTTGCTCTCCACTCTCGCTCTCTCCTGGCCGGCAGCGGGGCTGTAGGCTGCTCTCCGCTGTGTAACCTCTTCCTCTCGTCACCCCTGACACAGTTTCCTTCGTTTGCAGAGCTCTGCCTTTTTACATGACTCCACAAAATTCCCTCAAATCCATGAGATTCCGGCCTTTAATGCTCAAAAGGCTTATAAGGCCAGTTGTGTGAAAGCAAACCCCAGATAGCAAACGGTCATCGAGACATTAAAGCATCGACGTTAACTTGTTGATTCTTAGTCTCATTTACTCCTCGAATAAAACTTAAAACCACCCTCTATAAACAGTGGTCCTATAATTCTTCCTCGAGGGTTTTTCATTAAAGAGAACACTTGGAGAACCATTTGCATGCTTCAATGGTTCCTTGCATTGTGAAATTTATGGAGAATCGGTTGTATATGCTTCTATACTATTGTATAGGGTTCTTCTATGGTAACAAGCTCGACATGGTAACTTTAGCAGAACCCTTTTTGGTGCTATGTAGAACCATTTTCCAAAAAGATTTCTTTTAGAGAACCACAGAGCACGTTCAGTGGGAGTTAATGCTGAACTTTGGCTCATAGTTCTGGTTTTAGAAGTGAGGGGTGGCATGGTGGTGCAGCGGATAGCACTGTCACCTCCGGGCCTGGTTCAATTCCCCGTCTGGGTAACCAGAGTCCTTTTGTGTGGAGTTTGTATTGCTCGACCCGTGTTTGTGTGGGTTTCCTCTGGGTGTTGAGGTTTCCTCCCACAGTCCAGTCTGCAGTCAGGCCAGTTGGAGATGCTCATTTGGCCCTGTATGAATGTGTGTACCTGCTCTGTGATGGACTGGCGACCTATCCAGGGGGTTTCCTGCCTTCTGCCCAGTGAGTGCTGAGATTATGTATTGTGATATGATTTTAATCATGTAATGCTTATCATGGATGTTAGATAGCTAACTGCAGCTGTAAGAAGCTTGCTTACTTTTTGAGGGGGAAAACAGCACAAATCAGCACATGATGTGTTTTGGATGCTGGTACGATAGTCAACCAGTGTGACCATTTTGGGTGACCAGCTAAACCAGCACCAGGCCAGCATGAATTCCATGCTGGTATGTGCTGGTTTACGTCTGGTACTGGGTTAGCTGGTCACCCAGAATGGCCATGATGGTTGACCAGCATACCAGCATCCAAAGCACAACATATCGCTGCTGTCGGAAGACAACCTCATATCTCCAAAATGGTAACTTTACGGTAGAAGGAAAAAACATGTCTTACCTTTATTGTAAGTCTATGGAACCAGACGTCTTTCAAAGTCATTTTGGGCCTTTTCTTTTGGTCCTATCATCATGAAATTCACAAACAATGTAAAGGATAATAGGTATTTTCAAATGTTGTCAGAAACTGAAAAACGTCAAAAATGGAGATACAAAGTTTTCTATCGAAAATAGCACAATGCTGCTCCTGCTGGTGACCAGGCATGCTGGTCAATGCTATTTTTTTTTTTCTCTAGCAGGGTAAACAGCTAACATTAACTAAATGAAACCGTCTAGCAAAGCATAACTGAAAAATGCATCGTTCTTAAAATGAACATTTTTTATATCTATATATTTTTTCCAGTTTTTATTATTTCAATCAACTTGCAACGAACTTTCTGCATGATTCCCTGGGCCTGTGACTTTGGCAACTTTCAGAAAAGATGAGGTGGCAACTCTGAGGTAAATCACATGGGCAGAAGCCGGCGGGAAGCGCTTTTGGAAACCATTTGAACACAATCAACAGCGGGGCCGGGGGTTTGTGTACAGCAGAGAAAAATGTGCGTTCTACGTAAGCCCAGCATCATAAATCAAGTCTAGCCCCTTTGTTTACCTTTCCGGGTCAGTATCAATTACTCATCATGGCACGCCGAGCCTTTCGGCCTCTCGTGTAGTTAAGACCGCAGAACTGCATCGGGGGTGAGGAACCAGCGCTTGGGGTCTGCCATTCTACCCATTTAATTAACTAACGAGCCAATTTGGCCAGTTTGTGCTCAGCTGACGCCTCCCCAGACAAGACAGTGGGAACATACACACAGTTCTGGTGAAAAACAGCAACATTTAATCACCAGCCAGAGGAAAGAACTTTATAATTTACTCTATTTACCAAAAACACTAGACAACCGGCTACGCTTAAATGCCTCTTTCTCCTTTAACAGCCGAAACTGCGTCTCCATTTGTTTTATTTTAACGTTTATTTCCCGCTAAGAGCTACAGTTCACTCTGCCCTCTAACCTGGAGACATTATCCCACTTTCTCAGGGTAGAAGTGCTGATCTCAATCTGTTTTAAGGCACCAATGAGTATTAAAGAAACAGGAAGAGCTGCAAGATCCGAGGCCTCATTTGACAAATCCGTGTGCAGAAGAACCGCCAGTGCGCACTAGAAAAAATGATGGTTATTAAATGTGCATACGCAGTTCTGGAAGCCTCTTTCCACCACTTAGAAAGAAAAAGGCAATGTTGTCGTTGACCAGAGAAAACAAGAATCTCCGTTTTATTTATTTATTTGTTTTACTTTTCTACTTCCTTCGAGCCCGGCAGCTGTTCTTTATGTTATGGGGACATTTCATGATGACTGGACCAAGAGAAATGCTCCAAGGAAATCTCTTGGTCCTGCTTTATAGTAAGCGCCTCTAATAACTGTGTAGCTACACATGAATAACGTATGCAGCAAGACTGTAACTGCTGACGATGTAGTCAGTATCACAGCTGGATAACGGATGTACAGCCTATGGAAGTTAAATTTAGTCAAAATTATTAGAAATTTTCTCCATAGAATGAGACCTCGTTGTAATAATACTATAACTACAGACATATTTAGCATGACCACCTAATACTGCGGTGCTAATGTGCTCCAGTTTGTATACCATTAAAGTCGTAGTGGACGGGTTAAACTAAGTATAGCTAGAGTTTTTTTTATCAGTGCTTCTCGCAGCCTAACTTCACTTGGCAGGGTTATGCGAGTCAGTAATGCCTGTTGCTAAATGAATGGTGCCTTAAACATCTGTGGCTCTCCAGTCCAACGAAGCCGCTAAACCGTGTGAATTCTGTGTGTTTGTGTTAGCTGAAGCACTGCTAGCGGCTTCATGCCATTCTATTTAGCTACCTACTAAGCTAATGAATATGCTAACATCAGCATGAGGCTGAAAGCCTCCCCAGGATCTGGAATTTTCCATTCCACCTTAAACGGTATGGGAGGTAAATGCAAACCTTTTATTGCCATTTCTTTTTCCAAACATCTGCACAAATATCCTGCCAAAATTGAAAATGAAATGAAATACTTGCGTGTAGGGGGTACATTTTAGGCCTCAGAGTCAGAACAGCATCGTTCCTCAAGGTAATCGACTTTGAGTCTCAAGAAAGACCGCCATGTCTCAGATCTGGTGAGACTGAACATCAGAACATCAGTCGTTTAGCTTGAGGAATGATGCCATTCTGACTCTGAGGTCTAAGAATGTCCTAAAATGTACCCTGTGGCCCCGCATAGTGCTAATTAACATATATTTGCATGTTGGTCAGTTTGAAAATGAAAAAGCAAAGTGTGAAATGAAAAGTGAATCTCCAGTAGTGGGCGCCGATTTGCTGTTGGTTTATCCATTTTGCATTTTCATTGTCATTTGTCAGAGATGCAGCCAATGGCTATGAACAAGAAAGAAGAGCGTAAAAAATAAGTGGTTTTAGTTTTGACCCATGTTCTGCATTTCATGAAGAAAAGCCGAAGCCCAAGTGAAGCTTGGATTTTCTTTTCTCTGTTAGCTTTTCCATTTTAAATATGACCATGAAATACCAGAATGATGACCAAATTCAAACGACAAACAGCTGTTTTAAATTGATTTAGATTTTTTGTTACCGATTACTTTTCACTTTTGGCAGGATATTTGCGCAGATGTTTGGGAAGAGAAATGGCAAAAAGAGTTCTGAATTTACATTTTATTGTTGTAATTTTAATTTCTTTTTCGGCTGGATTTGCCCCCCATGTAAACGGTGTCGCAGTTACTTTTTCTAGAGTTACTTTTAGCAGTTACTTTTAGCTAAAATCAGCTTCCTGTTCACGTTTTTACAGAAGAAGACAGCAGCATTTCAGGGCTGACAATACAGCTTATTTCATGATTCTGAAACCTAATTTTAAATACTTTGTACATGACAACAATTTTCTGTGGTTTGACAAACTCGGAACACATTTATTTCCACTTTACACAGAATTTTTTATCTCTATTCTGTTTACAAAACGTTCAATGCACTTTCACTGTAGCGCATGTCTTCAGACTGTTCTATGCAGTTCCACTGTCATGGCATGTCGCAAGCTTTGCACTACATTCTTAGAAAAAAGGGTTTCATCAAGGGTTCTTTAGTGAAAAGAATGGTTCCATATAGAACCAAGAACACTCAAAGAACCCTCTGCATAATTAAAGAGCTCTTTGCATAATAAGAAGGTTCTGCAGATAAAGAGAAATGTACATGATGGTTTTATATAGAACCTTTATGAAAAGTGTTCTTTATAGAAACCAAAAGAGCTTTTCTATTGTTACAAGCTTGCCATAGTAACAATAGAAGGATCCTTTGGGGTGCTATATAGAACCCTTTTCAAAAAGGCTCTGTATAGAACCACCCACAGTACATTCTCCATCAATCTGAAGAGACATTCTTTTACCATGCAAAGAACCATTGCAACTGGTTCTATATAGAGCAGCTGTCTTTAATAACAGAGCCTTGAGTCAACATTTCAACAGAACGCTTCCAAAACCATTTTTCAACGTTTACATTTTCAAAGACATCCTGTTTTATCCATAACCAACTGACCTCGAACATAGAACAAAACTCTCTATTAGTTTCTTCATTCAGATTTACTGAACAACAAGAAAACAAGGAAATGCTTTCAAAGTCTTGACCAATCATTTTGGGTGCTATATAGAACCCTTCTTGAAAAGGTTCTATATAGAATCATCTATAGCACCTATATATGCACATTTATGATATACACATTTGAATGAAGCCAATGTCCCTTTTTTTTGTGATGGCACATTAGCCATCACCCTGAAGAACCCTTTAATCATGTGAAGGGTTCTTTGAGTGCCCTTGGCTCTAAATAGTACCATTTTCCTCACTAAAGAACCCTTGGAGAACTCTCTTCTCTAAGAGTGTGGGATTGGGAGGACATGGTTTTGGCATTGATTCAACTTTAGTTAGGACTTGAAACTCATTCAGAATCAAGCGGAAGACGCCAAACATGTCTTGGCCCTTTGGCTACACCGCTCGAAATCAAGGTTCTGTGCAGGAACATTTTACGTTCCTCAAGGTACAAACAATGTAAATGTTCCCTCAAAGGTACAGCAGGGGTTTTAAGGTCCAACTATGAACCTTAAATAAGTTTTTCGAGGGGAAAAGACGGGGTATGTGGAGTCACTAAGAACTTAGAACATATCATTTCAGTGGATTATGGTTCAGTTATGTTCCCTGAATAAAGGTAGTGAGATGTACCCTTGAGGGTCCCACCCCAGTGACAAGAGGGTCACGGCCCCAGTGGCAGTTTACTACCTTTATTTCTGAGAGTTTTTAGTGTAATCTTTGCAAATCCTTCATGTTTTACACCAAACTATTCCCTCAACTTCAGCATGTAAGTAGAAGTGGTGCAGTTTGGAAATGGTCATTCTTTTAATACCTCTTTCCAGCGCTGAGGCAAGTGCGGCTGACAGTCAGTAAAGCTCTGTGAGTCGACTGACCAGCGTGATAAATTACCCGACGCTGCACTGCTCATCAGGGCAGGAGCACCGGGGCAAAAAATAGATGTTTGGAGACAAAACACTTTAAACCAGCCTCAAGTTAAGTGGCCAGTAAACACACAAACAAACAGGTAAAGGACATCATCTCTGAGCTCCAGACTATGGGCTATGGCTTCAGTCTTAAAAACGGTGGTTCTCCAGGGGTTCTTTTCTTTCTTAAACGGAATGACTCTATTTGCATGCTAAAATGGTTCTTTGCATGGTGAACTGGTTCAGATTAATGGAGAATGTGTCACATATGGTTCTGTGTAGAACCTTTTTGAAAACAGTTCACCAAAATTAGATCTTCTACTATGATGATGGCAACAGTAGCAGATCCCTTTTTGGTGCTACATAGCAAACATGCAAATAACTACTGAAGCATGAAATGGTTCTATACAGAACACTTGGTTCTAAACAGAACCATTCCCTTTACTAAAGAACCAGTGGAGAATCTTTTTTTTTTTTTTTTGCATATGAAAAAAATGTGTATCTGACATTTTTGTCCCTGAAATTTTGTTTTCTGGGACCAATATTAGTTACATTAGTTACTTGGGTTTCCATGGCCGAGCAGCTGCATCAAAGCCTTGTATCACCAAGCGCAATGCAAAGCGTGGAATACAGTGGTGTAAAGCGCCGCCACTGGACTCTAGAGCAGTGGAGATGTGGTCTCTGGAGTGATGAATCACGCTTCTCCATCTGGTAATCCGATGGACGAGTCCAGGTTTAGCGGTTGCCAGGAGACGGTACTTGTCTGACTGCATTGTGCCAAATGTAAAGTTTGGTGGAGGGGGGATCATGGTGTGCGGTTGTTTGTGAAAGGAACTCTTAAAGCTTCAGCACCAAGAGATTCTGGACAATTTCATGCTCCCAACTTTGTGGGAACAGTTTAGGGACTGCCCCTTCCTGTTCCAACATGACTGCGCACCATTGCTCAAAGCAGGTCCATAAAGACGTGGATGAGCCAGTATATATGTTTGTATATAAAAAGTGCTCTGCAAGAATTATAGTTTTATACTTAAATTATTGTTAAGCTTTGTTTGGAAAAAAAGGGTTAAATGTTTGAAACGTCCAATGAAAATTTGTTCAGTTAGGCTTCTTTTCTATGTGGTATCTTGGAAGATAGAGCCGATCAAGCTCTCCCATTGGGTGGGGCTTCAGGAGCTGAACAGAAAGCCTTACACCTTCGATTAACTACCAACATAATTAAGAACTGGAAGTGGAATTGATTCTGACTTTGATTTCCAAAGGGTGGAACCAATGAATGTGTTTACACGCTCTTAATAATCCGATAACTGCAGAAAATCAGATTTCATCAGTAATCCAATCATCAGATCATGGGGAAACTCCAGGTCTACATGCGTCAGACAGTAATCAGATTTCTGCTTTACAACCAGCCAATAAACTCACAGAAGACGACGTGACGTAAAATAAAGCTCAAACTTCATGTCACAGCTTTTTCTTTACCCAATTTACCAGAAATTATGAACATACATCATCTAGAAGATGAAGAATATTTAAATCCTTTATTTCATCATGCATATAATTGCTTTCAGCATCGCTCCAAAAGTGTTTTGCGGCAATACTGCTCGCTTATTTCCGGTACCACAGTCCCAGCTTTGCACATGCTCAGACTGGGAAATACGAAAGAAATCAGAGTAAGCGTTCAGGTGCATTGAGAAATCCGATTACTGAGCTAACCTCCAGCCCTCTTTATCAGATTTTCTCTTTATCTTACTCTGATCTAAGAAACCAGAGTGTGATGTTTACATGACCATTTGAGTAATCGGATAACTGCAGAAATCCGATCACAACCGCATTATTTTGTAAGGACAAACATCACTGTAGACCTTCTGGGAGTTCTAGATACGTCATTGACAGTGAATATGAGTCACAGTCTAAGCAGGTTCCAGGTAGTTGTTATGAATGACAAACAGCGGCGGCAGCTCTGTGACTCTTTACTGACAGAGTCACTGTAAAAGTGATACACACAAGCTCAAATATTCGAATCATATGTTTGAGGTTCCAAATAAAGCATATGGAATGTTTGTGTTTTAATCTAGAAAGGCTAAAAAATGTGTATGTACCCCAGTGTTAGCTTAGCGCTAACCTATTATCAGAAATCCCATAAAAGTGCTAAACGAAAGTAGCAAAGAGGTTATTTTCTCATTTTCGGACACGTCTGAGCCGAATTTAAGGCCTAGCTCTGGTAGTCGAGGTTTTACACTGGATATTTGCACATTTATTTACCGAAAGCAGCCATAATTCATCACTCTTTTACATTTAGAACTCAAGATTTATGCATGATTTGACTATTAGGATGTAAATAAAGTTACTCAGAGTGGTTTGGTGTTTCTAGAAAAACTTCACAGTAATGGTGATAGGAACCAGACGTCCACCTCTAAAAGCTCCCTCTTTTACGGTCAAATCCATTCATGGCAGAGGGATCCATGTAGGGTGTTGCGGAAAAATAATCCCCAAAGAAAAGTTATTAGATCAGATTTGTCACTGTTTTCCATCATCAACATTCCATATGGACTCAGAAGACTCATGTGGGTTCACTGCTGGTTCTGGATGGTAAATAAAAAGGCTATATCTGTGTTGTAATCATGGCAACACCTGGCTCCTATCAAAACCACTGTAAAGACATCTGAGTCTCTACAATCAACCATTGGACCTTGTGCACCATCAGGCTGAAGCATGTAAATGTGCTCTGCTCTGATTGGCTGCCCTGTACTGTGCCACAGCCCAGACTAAAACACTCCTTATGTCTTCTGTCGAAGTGGACGGGGCTAAACTGATCGATGTAGACTGTATAGGCAGACGTATGTAACTGTTTTGGGGCTTGTGACATCACAAAAAATGAAATGTGATCAAAAATGACAAATTTAAAACAGCCATTCATTCAGTTTCTGTCTGAATACAGCACCGATCTGGTATTTAAAAGAAAATGAGGACAATTCCATTTTTCCGTGATATGGGCCCTTTAATTGGGATTGGAGGGCATCTTTAATCAACTGGAGAAGAAAGGTGAGGAATGTCGTCACCTCCCGTTTTCAAAGGTTCCAAAGCCTCGTAAATTATCCTTGGGAGCACTTTAGACGTGATAGTCTCGCGCCGGCTGTCTGGACTCTTTTCCTTAATTGCTGCGAGTAATCTTATAAAGGGACACTATCTGACCGGGGGGTATCCGGGGGTATCCGGGGGGTATCCGGGGGTAATTTCACTCCCTCCAGCGTTCGCAGCCTGGAAATCCCGCTTTTCTTCTTCAGAAGCCTTTCCATCCGCGGAGGGAGCTCAGAGCCCGACTGAAGGGCTTCTCTACCCCCCACTCTCTCTTTCTCTCTCTCACTCCCTCTCTCCCTCTCTCTCTCTCTCTCTCTCTCTCTCTCTCTATTTTTCTCTCCTTTCTCTATTTCTTTCCTTCTTTCTCTTTCTCTCTCTATTTCTTCCTCCCCCTTTCTCTCTTTCAGTCTCTTCTATCTTGCTTTCATTCTTTCGCTCTTTCTTTTTTCCCTCTGTCTCCCCTTTGTCTCTCTCTATTCTTTCTTTTTTCTTACTCTCTCTATTTCTCTTTCTTTCTTTCTTTCTTTCTTTCTTTCTTTCTTTCTTTCTCTCTCTCTCTATTTCTCTCTTTCTTTCTCTTTCTATTTCTCTCTTTCTTTCTCTTTCTATATTTCTCCCTCTTTCTTTCTCTATTTCTCTCTTTCTTTTTGTATTTCTCTCTTTCTTTCTTTCTTTCTTTTTTTCTCCGTTTCTTTCTCTATTTCTCTCTTTCTTTCTCTACTTCTCTCTTTCTTTCTCTCTCTATTTCTTTCTTTCTTTCTTTTTCTTTCTTTCTTTCTTTCTTTCTTTCTCTATTTCTCTCTTTTTCTCTACTTCTCTCTTTCTTTCTCTCTATTTGTCTCTCTCTTTCTCTATTTCTCTCTCTTTGATTTTTCTCTCCCTCTCCCCCCCTCTCTCTCTCCCTCTCCCTCTCCCTCCGTCTCTCTCTCTCTCTCTCTCTCTCTGACAGTAGCACTCTTTTGAATGGAGATTTCTCTCTAAGGGGCTGAGCAGAAACGGTGGGCAATAAATCACACGGTACGAGCGCCGTGACGTTTCAGCTGAAGGATTGTTTTAGTCGTTTTCCTCACAGTGTCGGCTGAACAGGCGCACTTTCCCCTGTATTAGCCTGCTTATTAATCCAGAGCCCTGCAGTCGGCATTATTACACTGCGTCCCTGCGTTATTACACTGCGTCCCTGCATTATTACACTGCGTTATTACACTGCGTCCCTGCGTTATTACACTGCGTTATTACACTGTGTCCCTGCGTTATTACACTGCGTTATTACACTGCGTTATTACACTGCGTTATTACACTGCGTTATTACACTGCGTCCCTGCATTATTACATTGTGTTATTACACTGCGTCCCTGCGTTATTACACTGCGTTATTACACTGCGTCCCTGCGTTATTACACTGCGTTATTACACTGCGTCCCTGCGTTATTACACTGCGTTATTACACATTGACTTTCCCACATTGGGTGAAACACTGACGGCAGCTCTAGTTTAAACTCTGGCATCTGAAGCCTGTAATGAGCTTTATTACACTGCGTTATTACACTGCGTCCCTGCGTTATTACACTGCGTCCCTGCGTTATTACACTGCGTCCCTGCGTTATTACACTGCGTCCCTGCATTATTACACTGCATCCCTGCGTTATTACACTGCGTCCCTGCATTATTACACTGCATCCCTGCATTATTACACTGCATCCCTGCGTTATTACACTGCGTCCCTGCATTATTACACTGCATTATTACACTGCATCCCTGCGTTATTACACTGCGTCCCTGCATTATTACACTGCATCCCTGTGTTATTACACTGCGTCCCTGCATTATTACACTGCATCCCTGCGTTATTACACTGCGTCCCTGCGTTATTACACTGCGTCCCTGCGTTATTACACTGCGTTATTACACTGCGTCCCTGCATTATTACACTGCGTCCCTGCGTTATTACACTGCGTCCCTGCATTATTACACTGTGTTATTACACTGCGTCCCTGCGTTATTACACTGCGTCCCTGCGTTATTACACTGCGTCCCTGCGTTATTACACTGCATCCCTGCGTTATTACACTGCGTCCCTGCATTATTACACTGCGTCCCTTCATTATTACACTGCGTCCCTGCGTTATTACACTGCATCCCTGCGTTATTACACTGCGTCCCTGCGTTATTACACTGCGTTATTACACTGCGTCCCTGCGTTATTACACTGCGTTATTACACTGCGTTATTACACTACGTCCCTGCATTATTACACTGCGTCCCTGCGTTATTACACTGCGTCCCTGCGTTATTACACTGCGTCCCTGCGTTATTACACTGCGTCCCTGCATTATTACACTGTGTTATTACACTGCGTCACTGCGTTATTACACTGCGTCACTGCATTTTCACAAATCATAAGGAGTGTTTTGGATGGCAACAGTGCAGCCAGTCAGAAAGGAGCTCATTTACATGCAGTCATAAGCAAAAGTTCAGGCGCCCCTAGTCAAATGAGAATGGACAGTTACTGTTTGTTTACAGAATTTTAGATATTTGGTTGAAGAAAAAAAAACAGAACAATAATCTAAATAACATAATATAAAATGTGGCCTGTACAAAAGTTTTGGCACAGTTTTCATGCTTCCTTTCTTCTTAAAGACAACAAACAATAGACATTAGGCAGTAAAACAGGCAGTAAACTATAAATAATAATATAGTCATATTATAAAATGTGTTACATGTAAATATCATCGTGTTCATCTGTAGAGGTGCTGCTGGAGGTTTTAAACACTGTGTCCACTCACTGTCCACTCTATTAGACACTCCTACCTCATCGGTCCACCTTGTAGATGTAAAGTCAGAGACGACAGCTCATCTGCTGCACAGTTTGTGTTGGTCGTCCTGTAGTCCTTCATCAGTGGTCACAGGACACTGCCCACAGGACGCTGCCCACAGGACGCTGCCCACAGGACGCTGCCCACAGGACGCTGTTGGCTGGATGTTTTTGGTTCTCAGTCCACCAGCGACATTGAGGTGTTTAAGCACTACTGCTGTGTCTGATCCACTCAGACCAGCACAACACACCACCACCACATCAGTGTTACTGCAGTGCTGAGAATGATCTCCCACCCAAACAGTACCTGCTCTGTGAGGGTCCATGGGGGTCCTGACCACTGAAGAACAGGGTAACAGAGTATCAGAGAAACAGATGGACTACAGTCTGTAACTGTAGAACTACAGAGTGCAGCTATACAGTAAGTGGAGCTGATAAAATGGACAGTGAGTGTAGAAATGACGAGGTGGTCAGGGTGTTATGCCTGATTGGTGTATACACCACCATTTAGTTTTTGAGTTTCTAATAATTTGTCACCAGTGTTATGCGCTTTAATAGCTGGGGAATCTAAATGAAAGCCAAATATCATTTTTATTACTGATTTTAAATAGCCGCTACACAAGGTCAGCTAATCAGCCAACGATTCAGCCGATTTACAAAATCCTCCGTTTTGACCAAAATGTCACTGGAGTCACCGTCACTGGCGTTACACCATATTCATACAACACCACGGACTCTAATATATGTTTGGAACTCAGCTCTCCTTTTAGGATATATGATAATGAGGGATTCACACACACAGTGCACATGTCAATATTAGGGATGGTCTTTGTGGGAGTGTTAGTTTGTTGTGATGTCATCACTCATTAGCATTTAAACCCTCCAGCTATTTAAACCACCTCTGGACCAAAGGAGAGGGAGAGGTGAGATAGTCGAGCGCCGTCATTGTAATTTGGTCCCTCACTGGTTCTAACATTAAACACTAGAACCCTTCACTCTGTAACCCTACACTACACTACAGCACAGTGATGCTGATTTCTGCTGCCGTTCTATTGGATATGCAGTGTTAAGTCAGTGCCAGGCTAACGGTGGTGCACATTAACAGTGGTGAACACTGACTTTCCCACATTGGGTGAAACACTGACGGCAGCTCTAGTGTAAACTCTGACATCTGAAGCCTGTAATGAGCTTTATTGTGTTTTAGTGTTTCAGTAAATCCTTTAGTAAACACTTCAACTTGAAGCCTCAGTCTTAACCCTGGAGGAGGCTTTAGTACAGTACATTCCACTTTACTTATAGCGGCGAAATACAGCTTATGAGCTCTTATAATGTGTTATGAACAGTGCTTATAATGCATCATCTTAACAATTCATAATGCATAATAAGCATGGCTATAACGTGTAATGCATTTTTATAAATATTTATAGCCATGTTTATTATACCTTATGAACGCCTTATAACATGTTACGAATGTGTTTATAGATGCTTACAAACGTGACATTCACAGAAAGTGTTACCGAAAACTGTTTACCAAATACACACACACCTACTGTTTACACCAAAGAGGACACGTTGAAGGACATCAAGCTGAACGGTGAAGATAAACGTCACGCGCCAATTTGTTCGCACATGTTTTTTTTTTCCCGTAACCGGAAAAACCAACGTGTCCCCAAACTTTTGACTGGCGCTGCTTTAATCCTGGGCTTGGGAAGTCGGTGGGGGGGGGGGGTTTAGGGGTTGGTGTGAGCTTCCGCCCACACGTGGGCCGTTTCCAGGCGTATTGTGAGAGCGCGTCGCTATGTTAATCGGAGAAATCGCGGGAAGATTACGGGGGCCATTAGCGCTTAATGAAGAACGGGATGTGGAAATTAATCATCCTCTCGCCGGCCCACTTCGCTCGGTGGGCGCCCGATATTAAAGGGGAGTCCTCGCAGCACTAAACAGGTTTAATCGTATAAATCACGCGGTTACACATAAAACATATAAATCACACTTTAGTAAGTCGTAATGGTCTAATGGAAAGTTTGTTAGGAGTTTATTTCTCGGCCATAATCGCTTAGAAACAGCGCTTAGCGGGGCGCGAAGGTGGGTGGGCATGCGCATCGAGCTCTTGGAGGACCCAAATTCGAAAGTATCTTCCTCATAGGCTAATAAAAAATATTAGTTTCCCCATCTAATCTAATATTCCTATTCTTCATTACAGCTCACACACAAGCTTCTGGAAAGGCACTGAATTATTGAACACTAGCACACTGTAAACAAGCCAGAGTGCAGGGAAATGGAATAAAGACACTTTGTACTCGGCAGGAATGCTAATGTGCACCAGAGGCCAAAATTATGGAAACAAAGTTCTTTGGACAAGTGTTTCAGCTACGTTTACAGTCAAACCCCGAAAACGCACTGGTATTAACAAAGCATGCTGTAATTCTGTGGGAAGTATTTCTGACTCAGAGCTCATTCAAACAAGTGGAGAAATTGGGTGGAAAAGTGCAGATTCTAACCTTTCAATCAGCACCATATTTGTGCCTGTAAATGTAGATACATGCATATTTACACCAATCAGACAGATCATCATCACCGCCTCCTCGTTTCTACGCTCACTGTCCATCTTATCAGCTCCACTTACTGTATAGCTGCACTCTGTAGTTCTACAGTTACAGACTGTAGTCCATCTGTTTCTCTGATACTCTGTTACCCTGTTCTTCAGTGGTCAGGACCCCCATGGACCCTCACAGAGCAGGTACTGTGGCACATTTCACTCAGTCACTGGAACATTTCACTTCCACAAAATGTGCCAGTGACTGAGTGAAATGTGCCATTTGTAAACTGTACACTGATTCTGAGTAACTAGAAATGTCTTCATCCCTCAATAATAGGCAATAGCCATGTAAGCCTTACATCAGCTAAGAAGACCGTCTGAGAATGAAAGAGGAATAGCCGGTTCAGATCATTACTCCACTCATTGTGTGAGAGTTTAGATCTGCACCATCACTATGGCTAATTTTGCCATCCCCCTGGTGCTTGCAGGGATATACCCCCTTCAAAATCAAACAGGCATCAAAATCAAAGACATTTCCGATGATCTTTCTGCCTTTAGATCATGATTCCGAAGCTAAGACTGAGTAAAATAGTCCTCTACTGAAGTTGGTCTAAGGACGTTTCTTTTAGAAGCCCTAGCTAAATAAACAGGTAACAACACAATGGCCCTCAAAACAACACGGCTATGACATAAAACGGTGCGCAAGAGAGGCACAAGACTCTTTGAAGTTTCCAGAATAAGGCTGTATTCTCCTCTATTAGCTTTAATTGTGATTTTGATTGTGTGGATCAGAGTGGTGTGTGCGCTAATGAGCTAATGCTAACCCAAAGGTGAACATAGAGGACTTCACAGCGCTGCTAATTCTCCATCTCATTAGGACGTGTGCTGCCTTTGTGCCGGGGTGTTATCAGATAACGCGCCGTGTGTGCGCTCGTTTTTGTGTCTTTGAAGCCGCGGCCACCGAAGCATCCATGCGAGGTAATTACTAGCGGGGAGACGACAGTGAGAGTTATCCACGGTGGCATATTGAGTCGCTTTTATAGCCAAACCTGACAGGCTTTTTTTGGGGGGGGGGCTGACAGATAAACTAGGTGCCAAGCACTTAAATATAAAGCCATGAGAATTGTCTCATTACTTTGGACCGTCTCGTGGAGCACGGGAGCGGCACGGGTTGGGGGTCTATTTATTTTTTGGAGATTTTTGCATGTCTAATGTCCTCCGTCGCCGTGAGGCATCTGATTCATGCTACTACATTTCGCTGTCTGGTGGCCTGTGGTCAACCTTAATTACGCGTATCGTTGCGGTCATATCTCCATTTTTGTCGTTTTTCAGTTTTTGACATAGTTTGAAAAGGCCAGCAGTGCTTTATATTGTGTGTAAATTTCATGATGAACGGACCAAAAGAAACGATCCAAAATGACTCGGGAAGCCGTCTGGTTCCATTGACTTACATTAAACGTAAAGTAAGTTTTTTGCTTCTGCTATAAAGTCAACATTTTTGGAGACACGAGGCAACGACATAGTACAAATCTCGAAGGTTTCTTTATAGTGCAGCTCGGTCGTATGTGAAAGTTTGAACACTCAGTTAAATTGCATGCTTGGTTGATTTTCCATGTCGATTTTCAACAAGTTACCTCAAATTTCAAGGCACAATTTAAACAGAAATTAAGAAAAACAAATAACGTAAAAAGAAAATGTGCCATAACTTTTGCACAGGCCACATTTTGTGTTTTCCCCCTCAATGTTGTAAAATCAGGGAATGCATTTTAACAATAAATGTGCCGAAGGGTGTTCTCTGTAGAGGATATGTTAGGAAATCCATTTTAGAGCAGGATAACGACTCTAAACACACTGCTGAGATGATCAAGACTTACTCAGCGCACAAAAGAAGCTGCCCCAGACTGACCGCCCCAGAGCCCAGACCTCTACATCACTGAACGTGTTTGATCACTTCAGGAAACGTGAGTCTCCTGATAAGAATGGAAGCTGTAATAATGTTGGAGTGAGAACAATAAATACTCAAGACGCAATGATATGTTCAATTGTTGAGGCTTCTGTGTAATTTCCTCCGTATCGCTGCTGTTGGATCAACAACAACATCTTTTATTTGTATTGCGCTTTCTATAACGAGTGCTGTCTCAAAGCAGCTTTACAGAAAAGCAGTTTAGGAAGGATTCAAAGAATAA
>NC_051232.1:5864689-5987189 GCF_015220715.1 Pygocentrus nattereri | reverse complement strand
AGTTATTTTAGCTGAGTGTGGAAACATAACGTTACTGTTATTGCTTTTCAAAAAGATGACCCAGCAATAACACATTACACTGACCACACGCTTATTCCGCTGCCAGAGGACAACGTCGACACCGCCCACTCATCCACCTTGAGACGGACACTCGAACACCTGAGTGAAGAGAGCTCCACCCTCAATACACCAAATATACAGTATAAACAGAGAGAGAGAGAGAGAGAGAGAGAGAGAGACAGAGAGAGAGAGAGAGAGAGAGAGAGAGAGAGAGAGAGAGAGAAGGACAGAGAAACAAAGATAGAAGACAGAGATAGAGGGTGTGGACAGACAAAGAGAGAACAGAGAGACAACAAAATGAGGAGAGGGAGACAGATGAGAAAGAGCGAGAGACAGGGAGAGAGAAGACAAAAAGATACGTGGAGAGAGAGAGAGAGAGAGAGAGAGAGAGAGAGAGAGAGAGAGAGGGAGAAGGACAGAGAAACAAAGATAAAAGAGAAGAGAGAGATAGAGGGTGGGGACAGACAAAGAGAGGAGAGAGACAACAAAAAGAGGAGAGGGAGACAGATGAGAAAGAGCAAAAGACAGGGAGAGAGAAGACAAAAAGATACGTGGAGAGAGAGAGAGAGAGAGAGAGAGAGAGAGAGAAGGACAGAGAAACAAAGATAGAAGAGAGAGTTAGAGGGTGTGGACAGACAAAGAGAGAACAGACGACAAAAAGAGGAGAGGGAGACAGATGAGAAAGAGTGAGAGACAGGGAGAGAGAAGACAAAAGGATACGTGGAGAGAGAGAGAGAGAGAGAGAGAAGGGGTGGAAGAGATAAGGAAAGTGGAAAGAGTGAGAGTGAACGATAAAAAGAGAAGAAAGAGACAAAAGAAAGCGAGTCTGTTTAAGGACGTTAATGTCTCTATTCATTAGACTGATTAAACATTACTGAGTGTGTTTACAGGCACAACAATCTGAACATAATCCGATTTCGGCAGTTATCTGGTTGTTCAAGTGGTCATGAACACAGCACACTCCAATCTAGAAATCCCCTTAAGTATCTGATAAAGAAGCTGGACTTTAGCTCAGTACTCAGATTTCTCAGAGCATGTGAACTCTTACTCTGATTTCTTTCACATTTCTCAGTGTGTAAACAGAGGGTGGGACCGGAAACAGGCGAGCAGCGGCGCCGCAAGACGAAACCAAATACAAGCTGGACGAAATAAAGGACTTAAATATTCTTCATCTTCTAGATGATGCTTGTCTATATTTTCAGGTAAAGTGGCGCAATGCTTAAAAAAAGTTTTACATTACATTTACGTCGCGTCGTCGTCTGTGAGTTTACTGGCTGGTTGTAAAGCAGAAATCTGATTACAGTCTGACTCATATAGACCTGGAGTTTCCCGTTGTTTGATTACTCAAGTGCATGTTTACTCAAGTGCGTGCTTATTGTCATTTTTCAGAACCTGATTCTCTCTCTGTCTCTCACGGGCAGGAAAGCACAGTGGCAGCCTTTAGGCTCAAGGCTGAACAGCAGCTGCTTTATCACTCGGAACTGTGCTGGAGGGAGACTCCACAACCACTGCTCAGGAAAGCTGGAAGTATGGGGCTTGACCGGCTATATATAGTATATTATTATATACTATATATATAATACGTAGGTATTAGATGGTCTAAACTAACCCAACTGTGTGCATGTACATGCATGTATGTGTGATATGGTCACTTACTGTCCCTCTTACATTGGCAGGTCAGGACATATTGAGCTGTGAGTGTGCAGCACTCTGTGTGCCTCCCTACCAGATATAGTAGTTTCTCTGTATTAGGGAGACTGTTAAATGTAAGATGTCTCTCTCTCTCTCTCTCTCTCTCTCTCTCTCTCTCTCTCTCTCTCTCTCTCCTCCTGAAGAAGCCCTCAGGTTAGAATTGATGAGCTCTTCGGAAAACTTGGCGAGCGTCTCTCTCAGGAGCTTTCCGCTGCCACGAAATAAGCAAACAACCTGGCAACCCTGAGCTGCCAGCCAATCAGAGAGTGCCACGTGATCACGCTCGCGCGCTTGTTTGTATAATTTTCGCCTACTTACACAACCTAATTCTCACATATACACAGAAAACAGCTGATGAAACCAAAGCCTAACTAATCTTCTGATACACACCACAACAACATCATCCATGTCAATGCAACGCCAGAACTTGATCTGGCCTCCCTCACCTAATAAGAGCACCAACATATTTTCATATAGTTTACACTGATGACCCGCAACATTATGATCAGTCAGTGATGAAGCATATAACGGTATTTATCCTGTAAAAACGGCACAGGTCAATGTCTGAGATACAGCAGAAGGTAAATGAACAGTCGATTCTTGTAGCCGACTTGCTGGATGTGGGAACAGGCTAATGCAGGGGTCGGCAACCCAAATGTTAAGAAGGCCCATTTTGCCTTTTGAAGGAAAATGCAACCACTTTGGGAGCCTCAACATTTCATGGCTATTTTACCATCTTGGCTGTAAATATGTCTCAGCGTGTGGTAATATACTAGTATAGGCTAAACAATACAATCTAAACAAAAAGGCAGACTTACTTTGCTCTGCTTTCAACTTTGGCTCAGCTATAGCCGCTCTTCTCGCATCTCCAGCAGGAAACTTTTCCACAAAATTAGAACAGTTTCTCATAAAATGTCTCTCAACGTTTGATTTTTTACAAGGCTGAAGTCACTTCTCATTTGCCAGCATGTAGTTGGAATTTTCCCGTTCCACCTTAAATGGGGCCTTATGTGCTTGAACGCAATTGCTGCACCATTTAAGGTGGAACGGGACAATTTGAACAAGAAGCTGCTGAACTAGAAAGAAATTGACTTCAGCTTCATGACTTTTTGGCAGTTTGAAAGTTTCTCGCTGCAGATTAAACACATCAGGAAACCAGCTGGAGCGATTATAAACGCAAATAATCCATTAGTTTCCAAATTATCGTAGTTGGCCTCTCACTCTTTGCTGGTCCATTAGCTACTAGCTAGGTGAGACTGTTGTCTGTATTGCTATGTACATTGGTCCAAGGTGGGACAAACCAAGAACCGAGGACAGGGTGTTGGGAGCTTGAGGCTCATCAATGTACAAAGGCAACGAAGGCCATCCCATCAGGTCCAAAATGACGGAACATTTAATGAGGGTTACAGGAGGAATGTGTCACTACAGACAAGCATGTTTGGAATGACAGTAACGGCTAATTTTCCATTCGGTAACATAAGCTAACTTACTGTTGCTGTCTCAGTGGCAGTTTTGTTCTTCTAGCTGATAACTGTGGTTAGCCATCAACCTATTAGCTACTTATATCTGTTTTTATGTTATGCCCTTAAAAATAGGCAATGTTAGTGTTTAGTGCCATGCTAGCATTTGTGTGAGGTGTTATAGTATAAATAAATATATTTATATATAAATATAAATGTAAATATAGTATTGTGCAAATATTACGGTCACACACTGTCACAGTTATTCAGAAAACAGTTGACCCGTCCATGATTATGTTATGACAACCATTAATCCAGAATGCTGAACGACACACAGCGAAGGGAAGCATGTTGCTTGTTGGAATTGCTTGTTTAACAGGCCTGCATTGCAACTCGGAATGCTTTCTGAGCAGGATATGAGGCCCAATTCCGTGGATTCCTCGGCCACTACGTAACGGGAGGCCACTCCAAAGTGCAAGATCCTTGGTATAGAGCCTTGAAATGAAGCCCACATTCGGAATGATTTCCAGGACGCACCAGTTGTATCCTTCCAGGCCTTCGGTTATCCACAGACTGATGACGCGAAGGAAAAAAAAACGATGAGACACAACACCATTGGAGCAGAGCTTGTTTTAAAATTGTAGTTGTTCACAACCTTTGAATTCGCCTTCATGACTTTATAAAGAGTAACTGACTGACCGCTGTATTTAACCCATCTGTGCAGTGAAACACACACACACATTATGGGTCAATGAGCACACTTGCCCAGAGCGGGGGGCAGCCCTATCCACAGCACCTGGGGGTAAGGTGCCTTGCTCAAGGGCACTTCAGTCACATACTGTTTGCTCCTTTGGGGAATTCGGAAGGGTCAGCACAACCGAAGTGCCATGGCCGAGCCCCGCCCTGGGTTAACCACCTTCGTGATCATTGTATCGCCCCCATAGGTAAGTATGCATGAATTAAAACATCAAAGTATTTGTCCATATTTCGTATTTTAATCAGACATATTTGTCCATATGTATTTCATCATCTCCATTTCTGTGAAGAACTGAAAAAGCCACAAACTCATTTTCTCTCCAGTTCCCTCGGGTTTTGTGCTGCATTTGCAAGAGGCGGGACCTTTCTGGTGATGTCGCCATGCAGCCTCGTTAGGACTGTTACATTAGTCTGACTATTTTCTCTGACTCTTGAATGAATCACTCATATTTAGTGGCTCTTTTGGTGGGGAATTAAATAACTGAGGGGTGGTCTCGGAGTCTCGTACAGTACTATATGTCACGCTGAACATATTCCCACATTGTTAGCACCCATAAAAAGGCAGAATTCTCCTTCTTAAATAAAAAAGACAAACACAGGATATTGGCCCTGGTTTGTCTCAGTAGCGATCCAGTCTGGCCACATTAAGCTCACAGAGTGTGAGTTTCTCCTCCAAGACATCGATAATGTCTTTGAAGTCATCGATCCAGCAGAGGCACCGGGCGGAAGATTGAAATTTGAGCAAGAGATGAGGGTCTGCCTTTAGAAACAGGATGCACTGAAACTAATGGATTTCCTCAAAGGTCCACTGGAAATAGAGCTGCACAGTTAAAGGACCAAAACCTATCCACAACGCTTTAGCCCTCCTTTTATTGGTCACCATGTGGTGGCTCAGGACAAAGACTCTTATGCAGGTGGTGTAGTTAATGTTTCAGTCGATGCCCCTTGGTGACCCCTCACTGCACATTTTAACATTTTCTTTTCTGTTCCAATACACTCATAAAGTCATTCCTAAGACCTTCATGAGGTAAAAAGGGGTATGTTTTAGAAGAAAAACAGAAAAGGGTCACTCCAGGCTCAGGATTTGGATAATTTTTTTGGATAAATCTTGACTAATATGGAAATAATTATGAGAGCATTTTTGTTGCTGTCCAAAAATGCCTTCAACTTTTTGCAATTTTTAGTTTTCTGGCTAATTTGAGCACGGCAACTGCCCTTCATCTCATAATAAATGGACCAAAAGAAATGCTCCAGAATTGCTTGGAATAAAACCTTTTTACATTAACTTACATTATCAGTTAAGAATGTTTGTGCCTGTTTTCCTTTGGACAGCGACGACATGATATATGTGCCTTGATGATATTGTTAACATAACACCTTGTATCTCCTCAGTGGGGAACCCTCAGGCAATTCTATGCCTTCGGAGAGGGTCTAACACCTCATCCTGACTGCAAACGCCACAAGCGAGCATCAGCGACAACACCAAAATTCATTATCATCAAAAAAGATGTCTACACCAGCGACTAATGCGATTCTCCCTCAGGATTTTCTAATAGAGTGCAGAATTCATGGTTCCATCAATCAAAGCAAAGCAACCCCAAACCATGACACTACCACCACCATGTTTGACATGACACTACCACCACCATGTTTGAAATGACACTACCACCACCATGTTTGACATGACACTACCACCACCATGTTTGTTGGTATGATGTTCTTATGGTGGAATGCAGCATTAGCTTTACGCCAGACATGATGAGACTCATTTCTTCCAAAACATTCCACATTTGACTCATCAGTCTACAGAATATCATCCCAAAATCTTGGGGTCATTTAGATGTTGTTTTGGCAAATGCAAGATGCTTTTGTGTTAAATTTGGTCAGCAGTGGTTTGCGCCTTGCAACTCTCCCATGGATACCATTTTTGTCCAGTGTCTTTCTTATTGTGGAATCATATACATAGACCGTAACTGGGGAAAGTGAGGCCTGCGGTTCTTTAGATGTTTGCCTGGGTTTTTCTGTGATCTCCTGCAGGCATTTAGTAGACTGGGAAGGTTCATCACTGATCTACGTTTTCTCCATTGGTGAATAATGACTCTCACTGTTGTTTGCTGGAGCCTTAAAGCTTTAGCAGTGGCTTGGTGACCCATTAAGGCCTAATGAGGTATGTTTTCAGATTTTACAAGTGATTAGGTGTCCAAACTTTTGCACATGCCAGTTAAGTTAATCAAACACAAATGAACTGCATTAACATGTTAGTTCAGTGAAGAGATTCTGTTTTACCTCTTTTCAATTCAGAGTTTAGACTTTCTATAATCAAAGGTTTTACTTTTTCATAGAATTTTTAGAATTTATCCACCGGTTAACAAAGGTGGAGTGCAGTGCTAAGTCAGCATAAGTGGTCACATCTCTATTTACATCAGCAGGTGAGTGGACAGATAGCTGATGGTCACTCTGCTCATGCTCTATGCTTTTCACACTGCCCTTTCCTCATCCTGAACCTTTGAAAGTGATGGTCATTTCTGTGCGTGGGAACTGTTCAAAAGCAGGTCAGCATCAATGCTCCGGTCAGCCCTCTGGATCCCAGCTATCGACCCGGACACCTCGATGAACACATCGCCACTTGCCATCGACCGCCCAATCAATGAACACCAAACCGCGACTTTTTCCAGTCCGCAGAAAAGCCTCAGCGATATAGAAAGTGCTTCTGACGACACAGCGGTCAGTCAATGTGGACATCAGAATCTGGAAAGTGCAGAAGTCCTCAGAGTTAAAGCAATAGCTCAGCTCAAATTCCTTTTCCGCTTAGAGGTGGGACATTTACCAAACAGTAAAGGCTTTGTGAGTTGCTGCTCAGTGCGAGGAGCTTCAGCTCACTAACCCTGTAAAACTGTTTTCACTCTGATGAGTCAACTAATACAGTGGGTCAGTTTGAACTTATTAAATGTCAATTCGCTGTTCACTGCTGGTGGGAACACATTTTTATGATGTCCTCACCAAATGAGAGAATTCAACATCAAAGGCAGTTAAAAATCACCTAAATCTGATTTTCTCACCAAATCCGATTTTTTGGTTTGGCTGTTCACATTATCTTTTAAATCTGGCCTGTATGTGACATCAATCTGAATAGATCAGCTTCTAAACTGACCCACCTGCGCCAAAGAACAGAGCTTCACGCTGCTTCATGTGGGTCATCCAGAGGTAAACAATCATAACTGTCAACAAATGCCAGTCGCTCCCAGAGTGTTCACCTTCATCTTCTCCAGCACAGGAGCCATCATTGAATATCACTGACTGACAGCTGGGCTGATCACCCAGAAAGTCGCTGTAAAAAGGGCACAAGCACTTTTCTTGGTTTGTGTCATTGAATTCTTTAAATTGAACTGTTCTTTGACGCTGCAGCCTCATTCTCCTACAGCCACGTTTGAGCATTTCTTTCATAATCTATTCAAGCATGGAGCGGTTGCGTTAACTCTCTTCTAATTTTTTGGTACAGAAACATCAGCCTAAGTGTTTATGAGTCTCAGCAGTGCAAAATTATGACAAATGTAGCATTGGATTGACATAAAAATTGCATTCATTCCCATCTGGCTGTTCAGACGTTCAGAGTCGCGTTGCCACAGGTCAGATATGGGCCAGATTTCAGCACCACATATGAAAGCGTGACCAATCGGAATCAAAAATGTCTGATTCTGAGTGTTTTTTTTTTGCTATTTACACTGACTCAGAACACATATGTGTCATATTTGAAGAAAAATATTGGATTTGGGACACACCTGCTGAGTGAACATGTGAAAAAATTTCTCTGCCTGCTTTAACTTTTCACTCTTTATGGACACTCAAATTGGCCACAGCGGGTGTAAAAGTAAAAATCTGACATTTTCAACTCCGATTTAAAGCACTTTCATTTGTGATACTGAAATCTGCTACGCATCCGATCTGCGGCAAAGCGACTCAGTCTGAACAGCCAGATCGGAATTCATGCAATGGTTACGTCAGTCCAACTCGACATTCGTCATCATTTCACGCTGCTGAAAGTCATGAATATTTAGGCTGATGTTTCTGTACCAAATAAGTAGAAGAGACTCTAAAGAGGTTTTGAACAAAACAGCTAAGCACAGTCAGAGGAGACCAAGGCTGCAGCATCAAAGTTTAAAGAATCTGAGGACACGAACCAAAGAAGTAGTCGTAGCCGAATAACGCGCCCTTTTTACGGTGAAGTCGAACACATTCTGGGTGATGAGTCCAGCTGTCAACCATTGGAACTTCATAATTGCTCCTGTGATGCTGGCGAAAATGAAACTGAAAGCTCCGGGAGCGACAGGCGTTCGCTGGCCGTCGTGATTGTTTACTTCTGGACGAGCCTCGTGAAGTATTGTTCTTTTGCACATGTGGGTCGGTTTAGGAGCTGATCTGTTCAGACTGATGTCACATACAGATCACATTTAAAAGATAACATGAACAGCCAAAACAAAAAATCGGATTTGGTGAGAAAATTAAATTTGGGCTACTTGCAACAGTGTAAACATAGCCTTCATGAATTTCCCCGCTGTGGGATTAATGAAGGATTATCTTATCTTACCTTATCTTACCTTATCTTATCTTATCTTATCTTATCTTATATCTTGTTTCTGCAGCACAAGCTGCTCATAATAACAGTAGACGAACAATAAAATAATACCAATTAAATACCACTTAACTACAATACTAATTATAATACTAATTAAATACTACTTAAAATTATGCCACTAAAATTATATTACAAAAATAAATAAATAAATAAACATTTTGGCACATGGAATCACAGAATGTATTTGTGGCATGAGCATTAGTGATCTGACAGATCAGCAGATATCAAGTACAGTTTTTCATTACTTTGTTTTGTGATACACATGCAGTTTATTTTATATTTACTATTAGATTTTTATATTTTCTTGGTGGCAAATGTGACAGATGTCACAATTGGCCCCTCCCAGTTATCCATGTGCATTTGTTTTGGTTTCAATCTTCTATGTAATTTTGTTTTGGTTGCAGTTTTCCATGTGCTTTTGTTTACTTGTCCATGTGCTTTCTTTGTTCTGATTCTTCCCTGTCCTGCCCCCTTGTTTCCAGACCCTGCCCCTCCAGACCCTGATTGTTACCACCTGTTATCCACCTGTCTCTCGTTATGTCCCTCTTTATATTTAAGCTCTGTGTTTGTCTTGGTTTGTTGCTGGTCTTTGTTTGAATTGTTTGGTAGTGTCTGAAGTGTACTGTCCATTGTGTTTATCCTGTGTTGTTTCTCTCCGTGTTGGCTACCTGACTGGACTGTCTTGACCCTGATTCTGGATCTGCCCTTAATAAATCTCACTTATCTCCGCATATGCGTCCGCCTCATCATCGCTCCCCAACGTTACAACAGAGTGATTGCATCCCTGCAAAAGTTATGACCAATAATCAAACAACCTCATGTTAATTTGGTCCACTTTAGGCATTGCAGCGCGAAACCATTTAATTGAACCAAATGAAAATGATACAATATTAAAAAAGCTCTCATGAATAGGTTTATAGAGATGCTTTTAGCATGGCATGACATGTAGTTTTGGTTACCCAGTCAAGCCAGTCAGCCATGAAACAGAGGTGTGGAGCCACCCCTGACCTCACAGCAAGAAGTGCCTGGGTTCGATTCCCCAGCTGGGCAACCAGGGTCCTTTATGCATGGAGTTTGCATGTTCTCCCTGTGTCCGTATGCATTTCCTCCCACAGTCCAAAGACAGGCAGCCAATTAGAGATACTAAATTTCCTCTAGGTGTGAATGTGCATGTACCTGTCTGTCTGCCCTGTGATGGACTGGCGACCTGTCCTAGGTGTTTCCTGCCTTCCGCCCAATGAACACCAGGTTAGACCCCAGCATCCCCAAGTGACCAAGGGGAATAAGCGTATGTATGTGTGCGCCATATAAAGGACTTTTTAAGTAAATTAAGACCACCATCAGTTGCTCAGGTTGTTCAGTGTGCTGAGGGTGGGCATGGTGGAATGAGGGTGGTCTCGGTATTGGTCTATGGGGGTTACTTATCCTACATTACTGTGTCCATTTAATGAACTTAATTGTCTTAAAGCCACTGCACACTTTGTTTTCAACACCAATGCCCACTCTCAGCAGCATAATTTACATAATTACATAAGTGTCCAGTTACCCTTTTTCATTTCATGATAAATGGCCCAATTAAGGTGCTCTAACATTACTTGGAAAAATATGTCATATCACAGTTATAACCATTATAATTTTCCCTTCTGGAGGTCCGAGGGTTTCCAACATTATTATGTACAGGTACCTTTAGATAGATATCTGTATTGCACAGAGGTCCATGTGGTCAGCAGCAGTGTTGCTGGAGTTTTTAAACACCTCAGTGTCGCTGCTGGACTGAGAACCAAAAATATCCAGCCAACAGCGTCCTGTGGGCAGCGTCCTGTGGGCACTGATGAAGGACTAGAGGACGACCAACACAAACTGTGCAGCAGCAGATGAGCTATCGTCTCTGACTTTACATCTACAAGGTGGACCGACAAGGTAGGAGTGTCTAATACAGTGGACAATGAGTGGACACAGTGTTTAAAAACTCCAGCAGCACTGCTGTGTCTTATCCACTCATACTAGCACAACACACACCACCACATCAGTGTCACTGCAGTGCTGAGAATGACCCACCACCCAAACAGTACCTGCTCTGTGAGGGTCCACGGGGGTCCTGACCACTGAAGAACAGGGTAACAGAGTATCAGAGAAACAGATGGACTACAGTCTGTAACTGTAGAACTACAAGTGCTAAGTACTCCTATATTGTCAGTGGAGCTGATGATTGGCATGTATAACACATATGGAAGATATTATTACATATATATTAAACATACTGCATATAGATAATTACACATTCATAACTCTGGGCTAACACTGCATAAAAGCAAACCTGTATGTGTGCTGAGGAGCCTTTTCCTGGTCTTGAGTCATCCTGTGACCGTGGGAACCTCGGGCTGCTTTCCCCTGGAGATCCCCTGCTCTGTCAGTGGGCAGTCAGGGACCGCCCATTAAACAGACCATCGCTGCGGTAACCGCAGTGTCTCGGCCTGTGCGGTTATTTTTAAAACGCCGCCGGCTCCCTCGGCTATGCAGATGACTCTGCCTTCATCCCAGCTGGTTGCCATTAGCAGCGTTCCCGCGAGCGATTTTTAAAAAAAAAAAAAAAAGGAACTTGTATTAATCCCACCAATCAGCTGTCAATCTCGCCTCTGCGTGGGCGTTTTTTTCTCCTCTACCCTCAAATGCAATTAACTCAGAGGGATTTGCGGCGCATGCCTGTAATTACAGTGGACTAAAGCTAAAATGTTAGCGTTTAATGTTGGGAGAGAAGCTCAGATGGAAGCCAGTGCTGCGTCTCTCTGATGGTTTGTTAACAGGACGAGTGTAATCCCACCAAAATGAGAACAGAAAACAGAAGACTTGTGCCTCCCTCCACTCCTCCCCTCCCCGGAGACTCCATGGCTATGGGAAGTGTTTTGTTCCGGCTAAGCACATTAATTAATTAATGATTAATTAGTGTTGATTTAATACTTAATTGAATCCAGATTTGAAAGCAAGGCCATCTGATTTTTTTGGAGGACTTCAGAGAGAGAGAGAGAGAAGGAAAGAAGAGAGAAAGAGAGAGAAGGAAAGAAGAGAGAGAGAAAGAGAGAGAAGGAAAGAAGAGACAGAGAAAGAGATAGAGAAATAAGAGAGAGAGAGAAAGAAGAGAGAGAGAAAGAGATAAAGAAGAGAGAGAGAGAGAAAGAAGAGAGAGAAGGAAAGAAGAGAGAGAGAAGAGATAGAGAGAAAAGAGAGAGAGAGAGGGAGAGAGAGAGAGAGAGAAAGGTAAGGAGGGAAAGAAAGAAAGAGGGGTAGGGTAGTAAGAGAGGAAAGGAAAGAAAGAAAGAAAAGGGTAAAGAGGGAGAAGAGGAATAAAGAAAGAAAAAGAAAGAATGGTAGAGAGAGAAGAGAGAAAGGAAGAAAAAAGGACGAATGAAAGGTAAGGAGGGTGAGAAAAGAAAGAAAGAAATAAAGAAAGAAAGAAAGGAGGGAGACAGAAGACAGAAATAATGAAAGGTAAGGAGGGTACAAGAAAAGAAAAAGAAAGAGGGGAAAGAGAAAAGGGAGACAAGAGAAAGAAAGGAAGAAAAAAAGAAAGAAAAAGGAAGGAAGAAAGAAAGAAAAAAGGTAGATAATAAAGAGAAAAAAAAGAAAGAAAGAAGGGTAAGGAGGGAGAGAGAAGAGAGAGAAAGCGAAAAAAGAAGAGTAAGGAGGTATAGAGAAGAAATAAATATGAAAAGAAAGAAGGAAGCATAAGGAGGGAGGCAGAAAGAAAGTAGGAAAGAATGGTAAGGCAAGAGACAGAAACAAAGACGGAGGGATGGTAAGAGAGAGAAAGGGGGCGAGAGAGGTTTGAGGAACACTGTAAATCTGGAGGTCAATATGAGAGAAAGAGAACAGGCGGAGCTCAGAAAGGCTGTTAGGCTTCATCCCATGTTGTAGTTCAGGTCTTACACTCGATTCATGATTTCATGTGTTTTAATGTTCGTGATTAATAATTGAATATTGATCTATGTTGTGTAAAGTTTTGAAGCCCCTGTCAGCGAGAATAAATGACAGAAAACAAACTTCAACACACATTTACTGTTCATCAGCTGAATTTCACAGAATATAACATACAACATTGAAATGTGGCCTGTGCAAAAGTTTTGGCACTTCATATTTTATGTTTTATTTTCTCCAATATATTGATCTCAGCAAATACACTATATTTCCAAAAGTATTCACTCACCCATCCAAATCACTGAATTCAGGTGTTCCAGTCACTTCCATAACCACAGGTGTATAAAGCTGAGCCCCTAGGCCTGCAGACTGCTTCTACAGACATCAGTGAAAGAATGGGTCGCTCTCAGGAGCTCAGTGAACTCCAGCGTGGTACCGTGATCAGACACCACCTGTGCAGCATGTGTAAAGTTTGGTGGAGGGGGGATTATGGTGTGGGGCTGTTTTTCAGGAGTTGGGCTCGGCCCCTTAGTTCCAGTGAAAGGAACTCTTAAAGCTTCAGCACCAAGAGATTTTGGACAATTTCATGCTCCCAACTTTGTGGGAACAGTTTGGGGACGACCCCTTCCTGTTTCAAAATGACTGTGCACCAGTGCACAAAGCAGGTCCATAAAGACACGGATGAGCCAGTTTGGTGTGGAAGAACTTGACTGGCCTGCACAGAGTCCTGACCTCAACCCAATAGAACACCTTTTGGATGAATTAGAGCGGAGACTGTGAGCCAGGCCTTCTTGTCCAACATCAGTGTCTGACCTCACAAATGCGCTTCTGGAAGAACGGTCAAAAATTCCCGTAAACACACTCCTAACCCTTGTGGAAAGCCTTCCCAGAAGAGCTGAAGCTGTTATAGCTGCAAAGGGTGGGCCGACACCATAATAAACCCTATGGATTAAGAACGGGACATCACTCAAGTTCATGTGTGTGAAGCTAGACAAGCAAATACGTTTGGCAATATAGTGTATATAGAAATTGTAAACTAAAATTTGCAGAAAAATGCCATATTAAGTGAAACATCAAACAAAGAAGCTGACCAGTGGACTGACCACCCCAGAGTCCAGATCTCAACACCACTGAATGTGTTTGATTACTTCAGAAAACAAAGACTGAACTAAGACTGAACTTTGAAGGCGTGTCTGCAGATTTACTTGAGAAACTAAAAGTGAACTGAAGCTGGAATAAAGGGTGGACACACTTGCATGTGTGTGTTTGCATTGTGCCTGACTGCTGTAATAGAGGTCAGCGACGTACATGTCCACCCTGCCAGCCGGTGCACACATACATCGACATATGACCCCGAGTATATGCCGTCAAAAGCCTCTTCTGATTTTAGTAAGAGCCACAAATTATAAATAAAGCAGCAATTAAGTTTTTTAAAAGCTATTTTTGGAGGACTTGAGAGTGAAATGCTAATGATGTTTATGAATTTGATAATGGTGTCTCTCTCTCTCACGTCCCCTTGAGGGGCAGATAAGAGAGGAAGATGACAGAGAGCTGACGGCCATTAGGAAGCGACTCCATCTCTTCAAGATGAAGCATCAAGATTGCATAATTAAAGAAATATCCTGCCTTTCCACTTTTATAGGTTCAGATACCCTGCACCTTGCCACACTGGCCACTTTATTGGAAACACCTACCTTACAGGTTCATTATAGACAGTATACAGACGTAGCTCATAATCAGCTCCTCTGAAACAGAACAATAAAATAAAAGGCCTGGAGATGAGACGAGGTGTGTGTAATCATTTTCTAAAACTTAGAAAATACAACCCCCAAACCAGCCATTAGGGGTGTACTTTGTGTACTTCTGGTGCCGGTCCCAAGCCTGGATAAATGGTGAGGGTTGTGTCAGGAAGGGCATCCGGCGTAAAACTTGTGCTAAAACTATCATGCGGATCACAGATATGATTGCCAGGTTAACCACGACCGCCTCCGGTGCTGTTGACCAGCAGGGTGCCAGTGGAAATTGGATTACTGTAGGTCGAAGACCATCAAAGAGGAGAGGAGGAAGGCAGGTTAGAAGGCAGCGAGAGAGAAGGAAAGGCAGGAGTGTGGAGGTTATTTTAGGGACTCTGAACATAGGGACAATGACTGGTAAAGGCAGAGAGCTTGCAGACATGATGGAGAGAAGGAACGTAGATATTCTGTGTGTCCAGGAGACCAGATGGAAAGGAAGCAAGGCCAGGAACATTGGAGGTGGATTCAAACTGTTCTATCATGGTGTAGAGAGGAAGAGAAATGGAGTAGGGATAATCCTAAAGGAACAGCTTGGGAAAAGTGTTCTGGATGTAAAGAGAGTGTCAGACAGGATCATGAGCCTGAAGTTGGAGGTTGATGGTGTAATTTTGAATGTGGTCAGTTCATATGCAGAATGGAAATGGCTGTGGTGAACACGTATTTTCAGAAGAGGGAAGAACACAGGGTGACATACAAGAGTGGAGGGAGGTGCACACAGGTGGATTATATCCTTAGCAGGAGATGCCACCTAAAGGAGATTGGAGATTGTAAAGTGGTGTCAGGGGAAAGTGTAGCAAGGCAGCATAGGGTGGTTGTCTGTAGAATGAGATTAGAAACAAAGAAGAGGAAGAGAGTGAAGACAGAGCCAAAGATTAGATGGTGGAAGCTGAAGGAGGAGGATGGTTGCAGGCAGTTCAGGGAAAAGTTGCAACAGGCCCTTGGGGGCAGTGAGGAGCTACCTGAGGACTGGGAAACTACAGCTAAGGTGGTGAGAGAAACTGGTAAGAATGCGTTGGGTGTTTCATCTGGTCAGAGGAAAGAAGACAAGGAAAGTTGGTGGTGAAATGAGGAAGTCCAGGAGAGTATTCAGAAGAAGAAGGCAGCTGAGAAAAAGTGGGAAAACCAGAGAGATGAAGGGAGTAGGCAGGAGTACTGTGAGGCTAGTCGCATAGCGAAAAGAATGATGGCAAAGGCAAAGGCTCAGGCCTATGATGAGCTGTATGAGAGGCTGGACAGTAAAGGAGTAAAGGAGTATCGTTTGGCTAAACAGAGAGATAGAGCTGTATAGGATGTACAGCAGGTTAGGATGATAAAGGATAGAGAGGGAAATGTTCTAGTGAGTGAACAGAGAGTATTGAGTAGATGGAAGGAGTACTTTGAAGAACTAATGAATGAGGAAAACGAGAGAGAGAGGAGGAGAACGGGGGGGGGGGGGGGGGGGGGGGATAGTGGATCAGGAAGTGCAGAGAATTAGTAAAGTGGAAGTGAGGGCAGCTTTAAAAAGGATGAAGAATGGAAAGGCATTTGGTCCAGATGACATAACTGTGGAGGTGTGGAGATGTTTAGGAGAGAAGGCAGTGGACTTTTTAACCAGGTTGTTTAACAAACTCCTGGAGAGTGAGAGGATACCTGATGAGTGGAGAAGCAGTGTACTGGTCCCCATTTTTAAGAACAAGGGTGATGTGCAGAGCTGCAGTAACTACAGAGGTATAAAGTTGATGAGCCACACCATGAAGGTATGGGAAAGAGTTGTTGAAGCAAGGCTAAGGCGAGAGGTTCAGATCAGTGAGTAGCAGTTTGGTTTCATGCCTAGAAAGAGTACCACAGATGCAATTTTTGCATTGAAAGTGTTGGTAGAGAAGTACAGAGAAGGTCAGAGGGAGCTACATTGTGTCTTTGTAGATCTAGAGAAGGCATATGATAGGGTGCCAAGACAGGAACTGTGGTACTGTATGAGGAAGTCAGGTGTAGCTGAAAAGTATGTTAGGGTGGTGCAGGACATGTATGAGGATAGTGAGACAGTGGTGAGGTGTGCAGTTGGAGTGACAAATGGTTTCAAGGTGAAGGTAGGGTTACATCAGGGATCAGCTTTAAGCCCCTTCTTGTTTGCAATGGTGATGGACAGGTTGACAGATGAGGTCAGGCAGGAGGCTCCATGGACCATGATGTTTGCAGATGACATTGTAATTTGTGGTGAGAGAGCAGGTGGAAGAGAATCTGGAGAGGTGGAGATTTGCACTGGAGAGGAGAGGAATGAAGGTCAGTAGAGACAAGACGGAATACATGTGTGTGAATGAGAAGGAGGCAGGTGGAAAGGTGAAGATGCAAGAAGTAGAGGTCGTAAAGGTGGATGACTTCAAATATCTTGGGTCAACCATCCAGAGCAATGGACAGTGTAGAAAAGAGCTGAAGAAGAGGGTGCAGGCAGGATGGAGTGGGTGGAGACAGGTGTCAGGGCTGATGTGTGACAGAAGGATAGCAGCAAGAGTGAAAGGGAAGGTTTACAAGACAGTAGTGCGTCCTGCTATGATGTTTGGTTTGGAGACTGTGGCTCTGTCTAAAAGACAGGAGACTGAGCTGGAGGTGGCAGAGATGAAGATGCTGAGATTTTCGTTGGGAGTGATAAGGCTGGACAAGATTAGAAATGAGCAGATCAGAGGGACAATGAAGGTGGAGCAGTTTGGAGATAAAGCCAGAGAGGCCAGGTTGAGATGGTTTGGACATGTTTTGAGGAATAGTGGAAATATTGGGCAAAGAATGTTGGAGATGGAGCTGCCGGGCAGAAGGAGAAGAGGTAGACCTCAGAGAAAGTTTATGGATGTAGTGAAGGTGGACATGGAGATGGTTGGTGTAAAAGTACAGGAGGCAGTGGATAGGGCAAGATGGAGGCAGATGATCCGCTGTGGCGACCCCTAAAGGGAGCAGCCGAAAGAAGAAGAAGAAACTACAACCCCAAATTTTGTGGATCAACATCAAATGCAAATCATGTAAACCATACTTTTAAAGGCAAATACTACAAAGACAACATATCAAATGTTATTGTTTTTTTAAAAAAAATATGCCCATTTTGATTTTGATGCCAACAATGTGTTCCAAAACAGATGTGACGGGGGCGTGCCCTCTGTGTTTGGTAAACGAGGAGACACTGTTGTAGTTTTGAAAGTGAAATGTTTTCTGTTCTTGTTTGTTACAGGATTTCAGCTGCTCAACAGTTTGAGGTCTCATTTGTTGTATTTTCCTTTTAATAATGCACCAAATGTTCTGAGTGGTGATCGGTGTGGACTGCAGAGCCATGCTATTGTAATACATGCAGAATGTGGTTTGACATTGTCTTGCTGAAATAAGCAAGACCTTCCCTGAAAAAGACGTCATCTGGATGGCAGCATATGTTGCCAAAACATGTATATAGCGTTCAGCATTAATGGTGCCTTCACAGATGTGCATGTCACCCATGCCTTCGTGAATACTGGCTTTTGAACTGTGCACTGATAACAAACTGAGTGGTCTTTAGCCAGGAGAACACAGTGTCCATGATTTCCATAAAGAATTTCAGATCTTGATTTGTTGGACCACAGGAAACTTTTCCACTTCCCCTCAGTCCATTTTAAATGAGCTCAGGCCCCAAGAAGGTGGCAGCATTCCTGGTTCCTGTTTATATATGGTTTGTTTTTGTGGATGTAGTGATGAGCTGTTTTCTCAGACAATCTTGTCTGTTTTTAATGCAGTGCTGCCTGAGGGCCTGAAGATCATGGCCAGCAAATTCTGGTTTTTGGCCTTGTCCCTTGCATACAGAGAATTCTCTGTATGTGCGCATTACACAGCTTCACCAGCCTTTTGTACCAAACTGTTTTGGAACATGTTGCTGGCATCAAATTCAATTTGTGCAATTATTTTTCAAAGTACAACAACATTTCTCAGTTTCAACATCTGATATGTTGAACTAGTTTCAAATAAATATATAGTTTAAATGATTTGCACATAATTTCATTTTGTTTTTATTTACATTTCGCACAGCATCCTAACCTTTTGGAAATAGGGTTATATAATTTTATCAGATTATAGTATAATTATGTTCCCTAACTAAAGGAACGGAGAGGTACCCTTGAGGTACACCCACTACATGGCTGTTTGTGTGGTGCTGGTATGGATTTCACTGCTATGTTAAGAGTGGTCCACCACCAATCAAGAGAGTCCTGTGGTCAGAAACTGCCTGTGATGAATGGCTTAAGCAGTGGTCATCAAACTTCCACCTGGAGATCTACTTTTAATTCCAACCTGCAACTAGCATTCTCTTACCTAAGACAAGGTACTGATGCAGCCAATCAAATTCTTCTGATGAAATACCTGGAGCAGGTGTGTCAGACTGTGGGTGGAACCTGATTCTACAGGAAGGTAAATCTCCAGAACCAGGGACGATGACCACTGTGATAGAGGATGGAAGACAAACTATGCATCATCAGAAGGACTCCAGTCTTTACCTGTACCCCAACAAGACAAGGCTACAAGAGAGGTGCTTCTAAAACTAATAAAGTGTCAATTTTCAAAAATCCCATTCATTTTTTTTCCATGGAGAACAAAGATTCAGAGTTCCTTGCGGACTGTGGGTGCAACCATTGCTGACCCAGGAGTTCAAATGCGCAACCCCAGCTTGCATAACCTCCTCAGAAATGCACTGACCAAGAGAACGAGATGCTCTAGAACAACATGAGGGTCACCTGACCAAATGCCAAGATTCGACTAGAGTGGTATAAACTGTATAACTGTTCTCTGGAGTGATGGAACTCCATCCAACACTTTTGGGATGAGTTAGATTTTGTGATGCACACTAATCATCCAACATCAGTAATGCTCTTCTGGCTGAATCAAGTCCTCACAGAAATGTTCTCACATCTGGTGTAAAGCCTTTCCAGGAGAATGGAGGCTGTTACTGCGACAGAGGTGGAACAAACCCCCTTGATTCCAGAAGAAGCTCTGGATCAGGTGTATATAAACAAGGAGCCCTGGGATAGCCTAGGTGTTAAAAAAAAACCTTAAAAAGTTTTTGCAGGTTGAAAACTGGCTAAGGCCCAATCCCATTTCTTCTTTTCACCCCTACCCCTTGTTTTTGAGTGTCATCCTAACCCCTTGGAATGGAGTTACAAAGTGTAGTGGTTGAAATCTTGCCCTATGAAATGGGACAACTCTCAAAAAAAAAAAAAAAAAAAAAAAAAAAAAAAAAAATATATATATATATATATATATATATATATATATATATATATATATATATATATACACACACACACACACACACACACATACCGCTACCCTGACGGAGAAGTGGCTTAGAAGATGGATGGATATATATATAAATATATATATATATACACTGCTTCATTAACAGGGTACTAGCGGTGCTCTGTAGGCGACCCAGCCCGACTTCAGTGATAGGAGAGAAGGGAAAAGTGCAGCTCCTCACTGCTGGGTTTTTACATCATATGCCTTCAAAGGGGGGTATAAGACAATTATTTATTACCACCGCTAATTCATTGGTGTTACGAAGCTGAAGTCAGCTATTCTTGTTCAAATTTTCACGTTAAATGGTGCAGCAGTGACATTCTGGCACTTCAGGCGTTGATACTGCTGGACAATTCAAGGTGGAATGGGAAAGTTAGCTAGCTAGCTGCCAAGACATTAGCATGTTTAGAGCAATTTTTATGCTTGTTATGAAGAAAAAGACCATAGTACATTTAAATAACAAACAACGGTTATCATAATTTTTAACTGACAAAATACATTGGTGGGTTTCTTTGGTCGCTTTTGCAGCCGTCTTTTCTTTTTTTCTGGTAACACTCTGTTTGGAGTGTGTCTGAAATATAGCCCTAACACATCGACCCACCCCTCTACCACAACAAAAAATGGGACACCCTACCCCTAGACGTGAACGTGCAAAACAGAGAGCTAAGGGTTAAGTGGTAGGGGCGAGGGGTGAAATGGGATTGGGCCTAAAGGTACTGAGAAGTACCCTTGAGGGGACCACCCATGTGACAAGTTGGGTAGTTCCTCAGTGATGGTTTCGTACCTTTTTTTCTGAGAGTGTAGATGGATCTTAAGAACGCTTTCATGATACAAAGAACTCTTTAATCAAGGGTTCAAAGGTTCCTTTGAGTGGTCATCAAAGGGTTCTTTGCTAAAGAAACCTTGAAAAACCATCTTTTTTAACAGTGTAAAAGGAAGTAAGCTAGTTTGTGGTCACTGTCCTTACAACACCAATGTCTCTGGACTTTAATGCCTGCCAGCCCTCTCAACCTGTCATCAACCCCCTGTCTACACCTACAAACATTTAGACATGTAGTCTCTACCAGAGTGTGAGTATGTACTAGCATTCACTGTGTGGCTTCAGTAGCTACATTTGCTCCCAAATCACTTTATTAGCCCGCCGTCAACACTCATTCTGTTCATCCTTTCATCTGTCTTTTTTTTCCAGCACGGTGTCCTTAAAGACTGAAGGATGAAGTGGGGGAAGGAGAGGAAAAACAGGACAGTACAAATTGGATTGCCATTTCATACCCACACGCACGCACTTGCACTGGAGTGGCAGCTCCTAATGTGCAGCGACAGCTCGGAGAGATTACAGCCAGCTTGTATTCTCTCTAATCTAATGCTGGCCCTTTGATTTGATGTTTGACGGCCGCTTTTCATATCGGCTTGAAGGGCTAACGCAATACAAAGCCGACAACAGTGACAAAAACATCCACAACATCAACAATGTCAACATCAACAACGACAATGGTGCGCTAATAAAGCAGCTTTGGAGTTTGCTCTGTACAAACGACACCATCGTCTACTCCAGAATGGCACAACGGTTTCATTCCTACACAAATTTAGCAACAATCTGGCATTCCTGATTTGCGGCTTGTGTGTCCATTCCTGAGAATTCTGCCTGTCGTTCCCGATTGGCTGATTGTGTCCCCACTCCCGATCGGACGATTGTACCTTCCGTTCTTGACGGGATAATTCCACTTCACACCTTATCAGAATATCTGACCTTCTTGAATTCTACCTTCCTGATTGAATTCTACCACCTTTCATTCCTGAGTGGATGATTCTGCCTTTTATTTCTGATCAACTGTCTTCACAGAAGGTTTTACCTTCCATGCCTGATCAGATTATTCCACTTTCCACTCCTGATTGGATGATTCCACCTTTTATTCCTGACCAGATGGTTCCATGTCTCATTCATGATTGGAGAACTTCACCATTTGTTCATGGACAATTAAACGTTTCATTGCTGATTTGAAGATTCCGGCCTTCCATTCCTGATGGACAATTTTGTCTTCCGTTGTTATTCAGATGAGTATGTGTTTGTTCCTGAATGGCCTATCCTGCCTTTCATTACTGATTGGATGATTCCACCTTTAACTCCTAATGAGACGGTTCTAGCTTTCATTCCTGATTGAAAGATTCCACTTTTCACTCCTGATCAGATCATTCTGCCTTTCAATCTCGAGTGGATAATTCACCTCTCACACCTGATCAAATGATTTGTTAGGTGCCTGATCAGATTATTCTTCTTTTCTTTCCTGATTGGAAGATTCCACCTTTCATTCCTGACCATGAATCTGTGTTTAATTAATGATTGGATGACATTTTGTTCATGACTGGGCAATTAAGCCTTCCATTCCTGACTTGATGATTTTGTCTTCTATTCCTGATTGGATGAGTGTTTGTTTGTTCCTGATTGGACAAATTCTGCCTTCCATTCCTGATCTTATGATTCCACCTTTAACTGACCAGCCTTTTCTGCCTTTCATTCCTGATTGGAAGATTACACTTTTTCTTCCTGATTGGATGACTCTGCTTTCCAATCTCCTGACTTGGGTAATTTCACCTCTCATCTCCTGATCAGATGGTTCCACCTTTCATGCCTGATGAGATTATTCTACTTTCCAATCCTGATTGGAAGCTTCCACCTTTCATTCCTGAACAGATGACTCTGTGTTTAATTCATGATTGGACGACCCTTTGTTCATGCCTGGGCAATTAAACCTTCAATTCCTGATGATTCCGCCTTCCATTCCTAATTGGACGATTTTGTCTTCCATTCCTGATTGAATGAGTGTTTGTCGGTTACTGCTTGGCCAATTCTGCCTTTCATTCCTGATCTTATGATTCCATCTTTTACTCCTGAACAGACGGTTCTGCCTTTCATTCCTGATCGGAAGATTCTGCCTTTCGTGTCTGACTGGAATGTTCTCCCTTTCGTTTCTGAACCCACTGTGTCTTCACTCCTGATTGCTCAATTCCTCTTTTCTTTCCTGACATGACAACTCCGGCTTCAGTTCTGATCAGTTGATTCAACGTTTTGTCATTTCTAAACAGATGAATCTACCTTCTGTTTCTAATTGGAAGATCCTTACTTGCCAGTTGTGTGCCTGTTCCTGGTTGGCCAATTCTGCCTTTCATTACTCATCAGACAATTCCACCTTTCATTCCTGGCCACATGCTTCCCTTTCATTCCTGAACAGATAAGTCTGGCTCTCATTCCTGATTTTCAATTCTGGTTGGCTAATTTTACCTTCTATGCATATTTGGACGACTCCCATTTACAGTTTTCTTGTAGAGACATGCCAAACGCTCCAGCAGGACTCGACTAGTGTGATTCTTTCCTGTAAATTCTGTTCTTTTTCAGATTGTTGTGAGGCTACCTGGACCCTCTGTGTTATCCAACTCTACTGGATCTACTTCATCAGAGACAAAACACATGCACATGAAAATGACAACCAATGATCAGGCAATGTATTAAGTCCAGTCTCATTTAGATTTATTTCACATCAGTCAATGATACAGCAAGGTTTTTTTGTGTGTGTGTGTGTATGTGTGTGTGTGTGTGTGTGTGTGTGTGAGAGAGACCTGTCCAGGGTGTATCCTGCCTTCCGCCCAATGACCGCTGGGATAGGCTCCAGCACCCCCGCGACCCTGAGGGAGAAGCGGCTTAGAAAGTGTGTGTGTGTGTGTGTGAGAAATACTTAAATCAGACATAAAATTCCCAAAATGAAGCTCCTGGAATCCTTCTGGCTTTATTTAATCAGGAAGCTGAGAGTAGTAGAGACAGAAAGAGAAATATAAGTTGCATGAAAATTTTATATCACTTCATCATTCTTATTACATATCATACAGATTGCTTTTAGCGCCATTATACCACTATTACATGTAATAAATATGTAATAATATCTTAAGACTATGTAATAAGTACAAAAGATGTGCGAATGCATGGAAGGTAATTGAAATCATGTTAACTGCTTTTTCAGCTCTACAGCACCATAATTAAGTGCAGTAAATATCTATTGATATCCTCATTCAGTGTTTTAGGGCCTATTTCTTCGAAATGCTAATGAGATCCTACCCTCAGGTAAATCTTATGTCCAGGTCAGATGGACCTGCTGGTCTGTAATGTGATCAACTCACCTATAGGGGTAACCATGATACTTGGACCGGAAGATGGACAGAAGAAAGCTGAAGAAGAAGACCACCAGCCCCAGCCCGACCAGACAGATAACTGCAAAGATCAAAGATTTAAAAAGTGCATTAGCTTGTTTTTTTTCACGGGTTCATGCACTAAGCATGCTAGCAAAGTAGGAAAACGGCAGGCAGGTGTTAAATAACATAAGGCAGCCTTATTAGTCTTAATCCCCCCACTAAATCCACTCTGCTGCTCAGCTCTATAACACATTTATAACATATAATAAACGTGTAATAAAGCATTAACAACACATGAATAGCATTACAATGTGCATTAAATGCACACAGCGCATTCAGGAACGATTTTTTCCTCTATTTTGGGATTAAATGTCGAAAAAAAGGATTTGGGGTGATCTGAAAACTAATCTTAGATGAAGCAGCATGCTAATAAGGGCAATCAGAGGTATGAGCTTTTGCACTCCTGATCAGCTCTACACTATTATTGTATGCATTAAAGGTGTTATAACTGCACCCAAGTGGCAACTAAATTCACATTCAATGCACATTCATGCTGCCTTTCCCACACTTCTAATAATTAGCATGCTAGAGTAGCTTTCACCATTATTGCGGGATCAAAAAAGCAGGTTTTGGGGAGAACTTTGATGCACTGGCTAATCAAAAGCAATCCAGATCTTACTTGAAGCAGCATCCTAACCAATGAAATCACAGGCAGAACGCAATCACACTGTTGTATCACTGCTCTTAATTAGCCTACAAAAAAACATCCTTTTTCAGCACCTTACTTATATTACATGTAATAGATATGTAATAAAGTAGTAATAACACATGAATAGCCGCTGAAGTCATATTTAAGTACCCTGTTCAAGATGTTTTCCCCATACCTTTCATAACTAGCATTCTAGTTTTCTTGTAAGTATTATGGGGTTAAACATTTAGTGAAAAATGGGTTTCAGGGCTGATCCGCTGTTTAACCCAGAGTACCAATCTTAAGGCAGCATTGTTCTCAACCTGCAATTTATTCTTAATCAGATCTACAATCCTGGACGTCCATGCAACAAATCTGTAATAAATTATTAATAGCACATGAGAACAAGTGAATGCAGCGCACATGTCAGCACATCAGGGTGCCTTTCCCCATTCTTCCAATAATTATCATCCAGCTTTCACCCTTATTATGAGATCAAAACAGGTTTGATCCCTTTGATTAACTGGCTATCCCTGCGCAATCCAGACCAATCTTAATGGAGCAGGATGCTAACAAGTGAAATCACAAGCAGGACATAAACGTTATTATATATATTTTTTTAATTTATTTATTTATTTAATTAGACCCAAAAAAAAACAGCTCTAAAAGACCACTTATTACATATAATAAATATGTAATAAACTATCAATAGCACATGAATAGCAGTTCTTTCACATTTAAGCATGTAACTTTTCTCACATCTCCCAAAATAACAATTTGTTTCTATTTATTGATTGATTGATTGATTGATTGATAAAAACGGGCTTTGGAGTAAACTTCGATCCACTGGTTAATCCAGACTTCCTGTCTTAAACAAAGCAGCATGCTAAAATATGGTACAACAGAAAGGACTGAAACACTGTTTAAATGCACTGTTATTGTTGATTAACCTGCATTTATTCTTGTTCAGTGCTACAACACTTATTACATGTAAAAAATGTGTAATACAGCGCTAATAAAGCATCAAAAACAACTGAAGTCGCACTCAAGGCACAAATCAAGCTGCTTTTTCTACATCTCTGTAATGAGCATGCAAGAAAGCATTCGCAATATTGACCTTAAGCTTCTTACAAGTAATAAGATGTACTACATGTCTATATTAATAAAGCATTAATAACAGGAAAATGAGTTGAATTTGATGCTTATCCAAGCACTAATCAGCAAAAATATGCACTACGTGTCTACATGTACAAAGCATTGAATTCAACTGCTTTTCCTGTGTTATTAATGCTTTATTAATGTAGACATGTGCTACATCTACATTAATAAAGCATTAATAACACAGGGAAAGCAGTTGAATTCTATACTTATCCAAGCACTAATCAGCAATAACATGTATTACATGTCTACATTTGCCAAGCATTGAATTCAACTGGTTTCCCTGTGTTATTAATGCTTTATTAATGTAGACACATGAGACACGTCTAAGTTAATAAAGCATTAATAACACAGGAAAATTAGTTGAATTCTGTGCTCATCCAAGCGGCTAATTTTTCCAAAGTTCCTAACTTGCATAACGTTTGCTCAGCATTGTTTTTAATTGAACTGCAAAGTTTATTATATAACGCTGCTACTACATGTAATAAAGTATTAACAACACATAGAAAAGAACTGAATTTCCATTTAGTGCACATTCAAGCACAAGCCACACTGCCTTTCCCATACCTTCAGCAATTAGCATGCTGGAATAGCTTTCTGCTATTTATGGGATTAAATGTTTGGCGAAAAATGGGTTTTGGGGTGAACTCTGATCCGCCGGCTAATCCGGAGCAACCATCTTAAACGAAGCAGCATGCTAACGAGCGAGGAGTTAAACGCCGAGTGGAGGAAAGTGCCACGTCGGCTGTTTTCTCAGAGATCAGACGGGCTAATCTGTTAGACGCGATAACCTGCTCAGTGGAAGCCTTTAGCAGCCTGACGGCATTACAGCATGAAAGCTGTTTATAATGGAGCGTTAAATCTCTAAACACTCACCCACTCAAACAAAAACACTATTAGAGCTCCGATTTCATTAATGTGAAGGACGGCAGTGTTTACACTGTACGTCTATGAAGGTACACAAGCAAGTTTGCTGTCATCATCGCAGCGTTGCTCTCCCGACACTCACAGTGGCACCAGTACTGACACGGCTTCAAATCAGCAGCCTTTCATTCCAGAGAAAGAAACGCTACACATGCTACAAATGTGGCCTTTAAAGGAAACAGACAAAACAAACTGAAATCGTTGGCCTCCCTAAAGAACCCTGTCTGAAAAAGATGGAAAAGTATGGAGAACCTTTTAAAGGAGTAAAGAACTTTCAACTAAGCTATCAATTTAAGCTGTAATCCCAGTGACTCGCCTCAAACTCACCAGAGAATCAACTCAAATTCGCATCCCAGAGACTCAGTGTTACATGTAGTAAAATGTACTACATGTCTACATTAATAAATGATTAATAACAGGAAAATTTGTTGAATTCAATACTTATCCAAGCACTAATCAGCAATAGCATGTACTACACGTCTTCATGTACAAAGCATAGAATTCAACTGCTTTTCCTGTGTTATTAATGCTTTATTAATGTAGACATGGCGCGTATGTAGTGCATGTCTACATTAATAAAGCATTAATAACAGAGGAAAAGCAGTTGAATTCAAAGCTTACTCAAGCACTATTCAGGACGCTTTTTCCACAGTTCCTAATTTGCATAACGTTTTCTCGGGATTGTTTTAACTGCAAAGTTTATTCTTAATATACTGCTGTTTTACATGTAATGAAGCTCAGAATAAATGATAACACTCGCACCCAATTCGGACTCGCATCCCGGAGACCCAATTCGGACTCGCATCCCGGAGACCCAATTCGGACTCGCATCCCGGAGACCCAATTCGGACTCGCATCCCGGAGACCCAACTCGGACTCGCATCCCGGAGACCCAACTCGGACTCGCATCCCGGCGACCCAACTCGGACTCGCATCCCGGCGACCCAACTCGGACTCGCATCCCGGCGACCCAACTCGGGCTCGCATCCCGGCGACCCAACTCGGACTCGCATCCCGGCGACCCAACTCGGACTCGCATCCCGGCGACCCAACTCGGACTCGCATCCCGGCGACCCAACTCGGGCTCGCATCCCGGCGACCCAACTCGGACTCGCATCCCGGCGACCCAACTCGGACTCGCATCCCGGCGACCCAACTCGGACTCGCATCCCGGCGACCCAACTCAGACTCGCATCCCAGAGACCCAATTTGGACTCGCATCCCGGAGACCCAACTCAGACTCGCATCCCGGCGACCCAACTCAGACTCGCATCCCGGCGACCCAATTCGGACTCGCATCCCGGAGACCCAACTCGGACTCGCATCCCGGAGACCCAATTCGGACTCGCATCCCAGAGACTCAACTCGGATTTGCATCCCAGAGACCCAATTCGGACTCGCATCCTGGAGATCCAACTCGGACTCACATCCCGGAGACCCAACTCGGACTCACATCCTGGAGACCAAACTTGGACTCACATCCCAGAGATGCAACACAGATTCACATCCCAGAGATGCCACTCAGACTCACATCCCAGAGACTCAACTCACTCGCATCAAAGAGACTTGACTTGGAGACTCAACTCTGATTTGCACCTCAGAGACATGCCTCTGACTTGTAGCTCAAAGACTTGACTTGGATTTGTATCTCAGAAACATGACTCGGATTCGCACCTTAGAGACTCAACTCAGACTTGCACCTCAGAGAGGTAAGACTCGACTCACACTCACACCTCAGAGATGCAAGACTCGACTCAGACTTGCACCTCAGAGTAAAGAGACTAGGCTTGGAATCGCAGCTCAGATACTCAAAACTCAAACTCACATCTCAAGACTTGACATGCACCTCAAAAGCTTGACTTGGGCTTAGAATTGAGACTCAACTTTTACTCACACCTCAGTGATTCGACTGACTTGCACCTCAGACACTCGACCTGGACTTGCACCTCAGACACTCCAGACTTGACTCAGACATGCACCACAGAGCTTTGAGACTAGACCTAAAGTTGCATCCTAGAGACTAGAGAATTCATAATCAGAACTCAGAGACTGAACACTTGACTCTGTCTCACCCCCCAGATACTTGAGACTCATCCTGGACTTGAACCCTAGAGGCTCAACTTGGACAACTCAGAGACTCAAGACTTGAACTCCCATTTCTGAGACTTGACTCAGATTCACATCCCAGAGACTCAAGACTCATGTAGAAAGTGCTGCAGTGGCAGCTGGTGCTCTGAGATGAAGTTAATCAGTTGTTAATCAGAGTGTGTTAACCTGCGCTGCAGCAGGGCGACTCCAATTACAGCTTACTGCCCTCAGCCACGAAACCCTAAATTAGCCTCGCCTCTCTCTCCCTCACTCACACACACACACACACACACACACACACACACACACACACACACACACACAATTTTAAAAAAGAACAATAAAAACAAAACTGTAAAAACATAAAACATTAACACTGCTATGTTAAGAGTACAAGAGCAGAATTTAAAGAAATAGCTCAGCAAAAAATCAAATTTACACAATTTCTTACCTACAACAGGGAATGTACTTACAGAAAAGATCTGGGTGACGACATCCATTAGCTACAATACCCTCGTAGCTAATAAGCAAAATTTGGGCGCTAAACATATCTTTGCTGATTGAATACATCTGGGATAAGTGGGACATTCTATAGGGTATTGTATAAACATTACTTTCGAGAGATAATTACTTCTTGTGGAACCTTTCAATGGACGTTTTTTTTAAAAATTCGTTTTTTAAACAAGATTCCTAAGTGTGAAGAACCTTGAAGAACATCTGCATAATGTAAAAATTCTATACTATGATATAGTCTCCAAAAATTAGACATATATGCCTTGTAGAAAAGAGGGTAGCAGCATACTTCACACTATGTTCTATTCTTCTCTGCAGTACTTAGACATTATTGCTGAATCTACCATCTATTCACCTCCCCACATTCATCTCTAAAGGCTGGACTGCAGAGCACAATGCCACTGATGTGTAGCCAGAAAACAGGCTTAACCTTGACCCACACCCAGTATTTCCACATTTAAAAAAGAAAAAGCAAGAAAAGCTTGCCCTAGTACAGGGTTAAAAGCTTTCAAAGGTATCCATTCATGGCACAACTTCCATTACTTGGAGAAGAATCAGAGCAAACACAGCAAATTCATTTTAAGAATAACAATTGTGACCAGCATGGGACTATAAACCATAGTTCTAAGACTACCACTCCCATCAGGCCAGCAAACCTCAATTTTTTGAACATAGAATCATATTTCTAACTTAGCTTCAACTACAAGTGATAGAAAAGACAGAGGAGATCAAATTGTCCAAGTCGTTATGGTCAGTCGTTGACTTGGACTCACATGCCAGACACTTAAATTGGAATTGAACCCTAAGAGACTCAACTTTGACAAACTCAACCTGACTTGCACCTCAGAGACACCAGACTTTTCTCAGACATGTACATCAGAGCTTTGAGATTAGATTTGAAGCTGCACCTCAGAGACTAGAGAATTCATATTCACAACTCAGAGACTGGACACTTAACTGTGACTCACACCCCAGATTCTTGAGACTCATCCTGGACCTAAGCCCTAGAGACTCAACTTGGACAACTCAGAGAATCAAGAGACTTGAACTTGTGGGGTTCTCCTGGTTAGCAGGGAGTACCTACCAAAAGTGGTCCAAGGAGGGACAAGCCACAGACCGGTGACAGGGTGTTGGGCGATCAAGGCTCATCGCTGCATGACAGCAACGAAGGATATCCTGCCTTGTCTTAATCAGAAGACCCACTTTGGCACAAGTGACAGGAATTTTAATGATGGTTACAAGAGGAACGTGGCACAACACAGTGCATGACATCTTGTTGCATTTGGAAGCAATGGAAGAAGGTCACCTGGTCCTGTTTCTTTTATATTACCAGGATGGCCGGGTAAGCATGTCCCATTTTCCTGGACAAGTGATGCCACCAGGATGCACTGTGGGAAGAGGACATGCCGGTGGAGGGACGGAAATGCTCTGGGCAATATTCTGGCCCAGGAATTCATGTAGATGTCAATTTGACTTGTGTCACAAACTTAAACATCATTGCAGACCAGGTGCATCCCTTCACGGTGATGGTACTGTGACAACAGTGCCCTCTTCCAGCAGGTCACTCTGCACACATTGTTCAGGAATGGTTTGAGGAACATGACAAAGAGTTCAAGTTGTCCAGATTCCCCAGACCTCAATTTTAACTCAATATCTGTTGGATGTTCTGGAACAAGGAGTCTGATCTGTGGCAGCTTTACCTTTTCTTTTGGGGTGCAGGTTGCTGGTTTGATTCCCTGAGCTGACAAGGCATGACTGAAGTACCTTTGAGCAAGGCACCTAACCCCCAAACTGCTCCCCAGGTGCTGTGGATAGGGCTGCCCACCACTGTGGGCAAACATGCTCATTGTCCCCTAGTGCTTTTACTAGTGTGTATGTGGTGCTTCACTGCACAGATGGGTAAAATGTGGAGGGGAATTTCCCTGTTGTGGGATTAATAAAGGGAATTTAACAACTTACATGACTTAAAGGATCTACTGCTAATGTTTTTGGTGCCAGATACCACAGGGCACCTTCCAAGCTCTTGCAAGCCTTGGTGCAGAGCACCACCACCATGTTAGGCATGTGGTCACAATACTTTGGATCATCGGTGTACATTAGCGTTATATTGGAGGGGGTGAAATGGTTTCTTTCATCTCTATTGCTCTGAAATGCAAACACTGGAATAAATAGATCATTCAATAAATCCTTTCTTTTTGCAGAAAAGACCAAAGCTTTCCGTTTCCATATTTTTGCATGGTTGTTTCAAAGTTGACTTGATTCTCCAAGTAACAAAGCTCCTGAGTTCACTTAAGAAAACTCTCTTAATTCAACTCCTCCTGGATTTTCTTTGCATATCAAAAGAGTGAAAGTTTCTTCTCTAATCAGTGCGCTTTGGTAGTCTTTTACATTAACATAAAGGTCAACCTTTGGAAAATTGTGACCATTAGGTCAAAACACACTGACATGCAAAAAAAATAGTGCTTAAAAAAGAAAAATAAAAAAACTTTGCATTACTTAGCCATGAACAGTGTTGTTGCCATGACAACAGGAGATCCTGGGTGCAATAACCATTTTCACAAAGTCACAAAGTCAGCAAACTCTCACTGGGGGAATTTATTTATTTTTGAGAGATTTCATATATGGCTTTTACAGTCCTTTATGGACAGCGTGGTTTATTCAATACGAGCCAAAATACATGGTGCTTAAAGTCAGCAATGTCACAACGCAACTCGTCCAGCTGGAGAACAACAAAAGGAGGGCATATTCAAAGCCGTAGAGAGGCGGTTTTGACGTTTTTGTGTTGTCTCTCTACAATAACGGCACTCATCAACCTTGTCTGTGTCTGAAAGAGAGAAAACAAGGACGTTCGCTCTGAAACGCACACGCAGCGAGCGTCAATCGGAGGGGAGTGGGCGGTTGACTGCACACACGGCGGGACAAAGCAGATCATCAGTGTGTATTTGTCACCGTGATGGACAATGTCGACGTTGTGCACACACGCCCACGTCACTCTGCACACCATGCTGTCGTCTATAATTAGCGAAGACATCCGAAACTTACACCTATACCTCCTTCTATGCTCATCTACCTTAATTAACAATGATAAACTTTCATTGTAGAGCTTTACATAGAGGTAGTGCTTTATAAAGCAGGGACAGAGATCGGGAACAGTAATAAAAGGAAATAAATGAAGAAGTGTAAGATATTACAATACTGTTATCTACTGCTATCACCATGGTTACTACTACCATTTCGCTGCTGTCAGAACAAAACCTTTCAAAGCAAGTCAATGGAGCCAGACGTTTTTTGGCCATTTGTTTTGGTCCATCCTTCATGAAATTTACGTACAATATAAAGGCCAAAATGTATTTTCAAATTATGTCGTTAACTGAAAATCGACAAAAATGGAGGTTTTGTTCAAACAACAGTGAATAATATTTTGGCAAACAGTCCAGACAGCAGTGTCTGTTGTCGTCTAATTGTGGCTAATGTGGCGACCAAGTAATACAAGCTTATGTACATCAATTAGCATCACGCTAAGTGCATATTAGCCTGACTGAACTGAAAATTGGTTGAACTCATCAAATTTGACAGCCAATCATTTCAGCTGATTTCTTTCGTATGGCCAAAATGTAAACAATAGCATTCATGCTAACTGCTAAAACTAATTTTCAGCTACAGACTCTTAATAATTTTATGGAAAGTGCTTCACTGTGCCACGTGCCAAATACCGTCAGTTCTCAACAATCATTCCTTAAACTCAAACAGCAGAACCAAGAAAAGCACCATGTACACTCAAAGAACCATCGGCATGCTTAATTGGTTTCTGAATGGGGAAAAGGTTCTTCAGATTGAAGGAGAATGTGTTGTATATGGTTTCTATAGAGCATCAAGAAGGGTTCTGCTATTGTTATGATGTCAAACTTATAACAACAGAACATTTTCGTGAAAAGACCTATACAACACAATCTTCATAAGTCTGAAGAACCATTTCACCATGCAGAGAACCCTTTAAGCATGCAAAGTGACCATGATTCTAGATAGAACACTCAAAGAACCACTGAAGAACCAGCTTTTTGGGGCAGTTGTAGGCTGGAGGTTAGGGAACCAGACTTGTGACTGGAAGGTGGCCGGTTCGATCACCTGAGCCGACAGTACGTGACGGAGGTGCCATTGAGCAAGACACCTGACCCCCAAATGCTCCCAAGGCACTGTGGACAGGTCTGCTTACTGCTCCCTAGTGTGTGTGTTCAGTAGTGTGTATGTGGTGTTTCACTGCACGGATTGGTTAGATTGTGGAGGTGAAATCTCCCCGTTGTGGGACCAATAAGAGTCTAATTGATCTTAATTTTTATATAGTATAGATATGAGCCAGTGTGAAGTCTGACATGTATCCATTTTTGGCCGACTAACTTCATTTTAGGGTAAGATGGACACTGTAAATTAAATTTTTGACTCATTACTTTAACAGTGACCCCTGACATTTATACCTACAGCTTTCCTCCGCACTGTACTCTCCTCTGTAGTCTTTCATAACGACCTCTTTCACACACGCTACAGAAGAAAAACCGCTCACCCCCCCCACACACACACACCCACACACCCACACACACACCACATCTCCACTCCAGCCTCATTACTGCATCCATGTCCCTTAAATTGATCAATGTGGTGGACTGACTGACCTGTGGCTCCTACAGTGGACACATCTGCCCCCGCTGCAGGAGCTTCTCTCGCCTCTCCTACACTACCAGCTCAAGGGGGCTGCCAACCTGCCCTCCTTCCAACTCTACCACCTCCTCTGTTCATCCTACACTCGCTTTCTCTAGAAGCGTTCACTAACACTTCTACGCATTTGTTCGCTGGATTTCTTGTTGCTTTATTTGTTGAACGGACAGTATTGTTTGCTTTTGAATTTCGATAAAAGACAGAAGTGGGACCATCTTAAACCCAAACCAGGTGGGAGGTGCTGGAAGCATATTATGCTTACCAATCGGAAGCCTTGGAACTGGCAAAAATGGTTTAGTTTGGGCTTAATTTTTTCAATTTGGTCTCGCACTGCAGTGGCTAAAGTGCATTGAGCAAAATATGTGGGTGCTTGGTTAGCAATTTGGTGGGTATAACGGAGCTCTGTTACTCTCACTTTCACCTAAAGAAACAACCTACTTTGCTAAAATATCACTGTATAAAATCCAGATTGATCATATTATATCCTTGATATAAATGCATGATCTTTCCCATTATAGTAAACTGAAATAGAGATGCTTGATATCTATATGCATCACGATCAAAGCAAAAAATACTGTTGATTCATTTCATGACTGTCAGTTTGAATTTAACCAATCAGGTCACTGATGCCTGGCCTCACAGCTATCAACAATGTTCCACTGCCCATACGACAAAATCAAATGCATTTTCTTTGCTATTAATTGCATTGATATTTCTAATAATTTTTGCTGGTAATTACTCGGCAGTTCATTGTGCAGGAATGATACTGGCATCAGCCATGAGTCAAATATTAAAATTTGGAGATTATGCAGAAATGATGATACAGACTACTGTAAAAATACACGTTCAAAAGCAACATACTGAACCAGGGTTCACAGTTTTTGGCAATTCAGTTTAGTATTTGCATGTTTCAGTGTAGGTATGGACACTGCTTTAGTGTTTTTGTTTGTATATTGTTTTGTATTGTTTGAGTGTGTGTGTTTTGATGTTTCCCCGCTGACTGAGGAGTTTGGCACCATATCGACCGAGATATCAGCCAAGAGTGACTTTACCCCATGTCATAGAGGTCTTTCAGACTGGCCGCTTGAGTAACTCTGCGCTGCAGCTACAAGGCTTCTCAGGATGACCATTTGAGAGATGCTTAAGTTCAGCTAAAAGGCTTCCCAAGCTGGCCAACTCAGAGGTGCTATATTGCAGCTACAATCCTTCCCAGGCTGACCATTGAGCAGTGTGAGGCTACAGCTACAAGCCTTCCCAGGCTGACCACTTGAGCGATGTGAGGCTACAGCTACACGCCTTCCCTGGCTGACCACTTGAGCGATGTGAGGCTACAGCTACACACCTTCCCAAGCTGACCACTTGAGCGATGAGAGACTACAGCTACAAGCCTTCCCAAGCTGACCACTTGAGCGATATGAGACTACAGCTACTCGCCTTCCCAAGCTGACCACTTGAGCGGTGTGAGGCTACAGCTACACACCTTCCCAAGCTGACCACTTGAGCGATGTGAGACTACAGCTACAAGCCTTCCCAGGCTGACCACTAGAGCGATATGAGACTACAGCTACACGCCTTCCCAAGCTGACCACTTGAGCGATGTGAGACTACAGCTACAAGCCTTCCCAGGCTGACCACTTGAGCGATGAGAGACTACAGCTAAAAGCCTTCCCAAGCTGACCACTTGATCGATGTGAGACTACAGCTACAAGCCTTCCCAAGCTGACCACTTGAGCGATGTGAGACTACAGCTACAAGCCTTCCCAGGCTGACCACTAGAGCGATATGAGACTACAGCTACAAGCCTTCCCAAGCTGACCACTTGAGCGATGAGAGACTACAGCTACAAGCCTTCCCAAGCTGACCACTTGATCGATGTGAGACTACAGCTACAAGCCTTCCCAAGCTGACCACTTGAGCGATGTGAGACTACAGCTACAAGCCTTCCCAGGCTGACCACTAGAGCGATATGAGACTACAGCTACAAGCCTTCCCAAGCTGACCACTAGAGCGATATGAGACTACAGTTACAAGCCTTCCCAGGCTGACCACTTGAGCGATGTGAGACTACAGTTACAAGCCTTCCCAGGCTGACCACTTGAGTGATGTGAGACTACAGCTACAAGCCTTCCCAAGCTGACCACTTGAGCGATGTGAGACTACAGCTACAAGCCTTCCCAAGCTGACCACTTGAGCGATGTGAGACTACAGCTACAAGCCTTCCCAAGCTGACCACTTGAGCGATGTGAGACTGCAGCTACAAGCCTTCCCAAGCTGACCACTTCAGCGATGTGAGACTACAGCTACAAGCCTTCCCAAGCTGACCACTTGAGCGATGTGAGACTACAGTTCCAAGCCTTCCGAGGCTGACCACTTCAGTGATGTGAGGCTACAGTTACAAGCCTTCCCAGGCTGACCACTTGAGCAATGCTATATTGCAGCTACACTGCCATTACACAACTACTTCCTGCAGTATTCAAGAGTGGACTAGAGTGTCTTTATTAAGAACCCATTATTTTAGAATTTGAACGTTAACCTTGTCAAGATGTACTGTGATACACTGAACTGTGAGCTAGTTGGCAAAATCCAGCCCTGGTGGTGTGTGCAACTGAGAGGTCAGAGTCAAGGGACAGTCTTGAGGTGAGAGTATTCTAATTTAGAAATGCAATAAACTTAACACGCTTCCCAAAGCTAACCGTAAAGTGGCTCTGTAGCAAAACTAAAAAAGCAGACTTCAGATAGCCATAACATCTCTTGGCGGATGGACTATATTTGGAATTAGAGGTGTACTGTAAAATGTCTGGGTCCAAACTGCCTTTAACAACCTGCTGGGGGGTGGTGGTGGTTGGGGTGTGTGGACGAGGGGGGATGAGGGGGGATGAGGGGGGATGAGGGGTCAGCAGTGGAGCAATTAGGGGCCAGTGTGGTGCAATGGACTGGTTTAATTAAGAGTCTAGCAGGACAAAGCACAGGTTTGACAATTACTGGCCATTACAAACATGAAACGGGCTAAAAAGCTGTGTCTGACAGACAGACAGTGTGTGGGAGGGTGTAGCTGACAGGCTCACAGTGTGGCTTTATCTGACAGCTGTTCGTGAGTGTGTGGTAAAAAGAAGAACCTATGGTACAGAAGTATCCTGTTAATTCATGCAAGTGGACCTTATACCCATCATGTCCACCAAGTGTAAGTAAATCAGAACAGAACCAGCATACGTATTTCTCTGGATTGTGGTCACTTGAAGGCAGGGGTTATGAAAAAAGTCAACCTAGGGGGCAGTCGAGGGCTGGAGGTTGGGGAAACCAGCCTTTCAAACGCAAGGTTGCTGGTTTGATCCCCTGAACCGACAGTCCATGACTGAGGTGCCCATGAGCAAGACACCTAACCACCAACTGCTCCCTGGGCGCTGTGGATAGGGCTGACCAGCCTTGTGAGTGAAATTTTCCCGTTGTGGTACTAATAAGGGTCACTGAATCTAATCCAATCCAGATTTCTGACACATTTTGAGGAACAGGGGGCCGAAATGTAACATGTATATTTGATGTATGGTCACCTCATAGTATTCCCATAGCAACATCATCCAACGTTTCCAATTACCAAGCTGTGTGTATAAGTCACCGAATTCATTTCCTCTGGATGGCTGTAAAATAGCACTATTTTAATGCATGTGATCAACACCCAGACTAAAGTACGGCCTCCTCACGGAAGGCTTAGCTTTAACTCAGTGTTGCAACTAAGCCTCCCAAAGTAAACAAGGAGTGAAGGCTGTTCACCATATATTTTCAAAACATGCAGCAACTTACAGCATCCTTTACTTAGCAAAAACATTCCAAGGCCAACATGCCGGGGAGCAGTTGGAGGTTAGGTGCCTTGCTCAAGGGCACTTCAGCCACATACTGACAGCCAAGGGGATCAAACCGGCGACCTTCCTGTCAAATGGCTGGTTTCCTGACCCACGAATGCCCAACTGAGGCACAACTTCAGAGGCCTGTTATAACTTCAAGGCAGAAATGAGCCCAGTACATATACAATACATGTTAATTAAGTCTCTCTCTCTCTCCACTCACCCTCATCCCCTCTTACTTTCTTTCTCTCTCCCTCTTCCCCGCTCTCCCTTTCCCCTTACTGTCTTCTTTCTTTCTCCATCTTTCCTCTATCCCTCTTACTTTCTCTCTTTTCCCTTACTGTCCCTTTTCTCTTTTCCATCACTCACCCTCACTCTCTTCCCCTCTTTATCTCCCTCTCTTACTTTCTCTTTCCATTCACTATCTTCCCCTCTTACTCTCCTCACTCTTTCTTTCCTCCCTCACCCTTTTTATCTCTCTGCACCTCACCGTCTTCTCCTTTTACTCTCTCATCCTCTCCCTCGTCCTCTTCCCCTCGTACTTTCTCTCTCCCAAACTCTCCCTCCTGTCCTACTTGCACCGCCTGGCCCCTCCCTCTTTCTGTCTCTCTCTCTTCTCATCCTCTTCCCCTCTTCTACCCCTCTTACTCTCTCCCTCTGCCCAAGCTCTCTTATGTGCCATCTCTTGTTGTCTCCTCCTCCTCCTCCTCCTCCTCTCTCTCTCTCTCTCTCTCTCTCTCTCTCTCTCTCCTAAAACTGGAAACAAAAGGGCATTTTCTCCACTTTGTCACTGAGGTGAGGTTAAAAAGCCTGCTCCCCCAAAATAGCCCCTCATTTGCATAACACCCACAATTCTCAGGGTGAAAGCGGGGGATGACTGGAGGAGCTGCTGGGAAACACAGCTGTTCAGCGGGAGAGAGAATTTCACACACAGGTGAGCGTGAATGAATAAATGACTGCATGAATCAGCTACTCATTCATTTTCATACAGCAGAAACTCAACGTTCCTCCTTTTCTAAATAGGAGAAACACTGGGAACAGTTTCTCCTCCGTACGGAAACTGACCGGCAAATACAGCCTGATCTGCACACGCGCTGTTTTGTGATGTCACAAAAAAACAGCTCATTTACATTTATTTAGCTGTTCGGCTAAATAAGTTTGGCTGTAAGTGCTTTAATTCAAGCCTGTGATATTAATGGTGGAGCTGTTTAAGCTGTTGGCTTTTGCAGCCTGTTAGCTAGCTGACCAGCCTGGCTCTAGTTAAGAACATAAGTTGCCAGCTGCTCAGTTTAAACAGAACCGGGTTCTTACTTCATGAGTAGACTCAGTGGTTCCTGTAAGCAGCCTAAGAGTCAAAGATTCCAATCCAAGTCATCCATCCTACTATTAAATAATTATGAAAGCCAAAACAGCACAGATTGCTTCAGATTACATCAGATATTGATGATATTTCCAGAGTCAACTACCAGCCTCTTCTGGAATAAAATTTCCAAATCTTTTGAGAGATGGAGAGCTCTGCCCAACTCATTAATAGCCCGTATAAATATAATTAAAATGAACATACTGCCTAAAATACTATACTTATTTAAGAATATCCCACTCTGCCCCCACATTCTTTCTTTAGATAGCTTTTCATAAGTTTTATTTGGAATAATGAGCGAGCCAGAGTGCGCTGGTCACTACTATACTGACCGTACAACAGGGGTGGCCTTCAGTTTCACCTTGCAGTGGTATTACTGGGCAGCACAGTTACGAACAATGACGTATTACTTCTCTCCTGAAGTAATTCCCACTTGGGTGGAAACAGGTTATACCTCTACTATAACATTCAGGGGCAGTCGTGGGCTGGAGGTTAAGGATCTGGCCCTGTGACCGGAAGGTTGCCGGTTCGATCCCCAGGGCCGACAGTCCATGACTGAGGTGTCCTTGAGCAAGACACCTAACCCCCAACAGCTAGGGCTGCCCACCGCTCCGGGCAAGTGTGCTCACTGCCCCCTAGTGTGTGTGTTCACTGGTGTGTATGTGGTCTTTCACCTCACGGATGGGTTAAATGCGGAGGTGGAATTTCCCCGGATCAAAAAAGTATCACTTACTTACTTACTCAACATTGAACCTCTTTAAAAAATAAAACAAAGCAAAAACTCCATCTCCCATAATCCCTTCGTTATAAATATGATCAACGTGTGGCGTGAGGTACATAAATATCTAGACCTAATGATTGCCTTCCCTGGTTTCACGCCAATCTGGGGAAATGAAAAATTTAAACCTGCTAGGTCGGATTTAGGATTTTAAATTTGGTATGAAAAAGGGGTGCAAAAAAATCCAAGACCTATACAAAGATAATGTGCTAATGCCCTTCTCAGAGATCTCCTCCAAGTTTGGCATTCCAAAAAAAGCACTTTTTTCATATAGCTGCAACTTAGGAGCTTCATTCTGTCCCACCAAGGTTCAAAGCTTTCAGAACCCAAAATGTCCCTGCTGGAGGAAACGATTTCAACATCTCCCCAGTCTAGAGGACTGGTATCTTCATCATTTCATAAAATGCTAACATCTAACCCCAGAGAATCCTCCGATTCCAAACCTGACCCGTGGAAAGAAGATCTACAAGTTGATATTTCTTTAGAGACCTGGAAGAAGATATGTATAGGTGCTCAGATAAAGATCCATCAATAGCCAGCTAAAGCTAATACAATACAACTGGATTATGAGAACATACATCACCCCAGTAAAACTGAATACATTTAATGGCAACATTCCTGATGTAAGCACGAAATGTTCACTCGTAAAAAGGCACACTGTTGCATGTGGAGTTGCAGTGTAGTCCAGAAGTTCTGGAACCAAGTGTCGCAATCGGTTTCTGTAGATCCACCTCTGAAACCTGAACTTTTTATTTTGGGTATTTTCCCAGACCGTCTTGTTCTTGGAAGCAGCACTTGTGAGTTAATTGATATATGTAATCTAGAGGCGAAGAAGGGCCCTCCATTATACACTGGATAAAGAATGCGTCCGTTTGTTTGCCAATGGAAAAAGTAACATGTATATTAAAAGGCAAACAGTCTAAATTCAAGAAGGTATGGAATCCCTTCCTATACTACTTGTCACATGTAGACATTGGCAAGTTGTTATAAGATGACACTGCCTAATGGCCTCTTTTTGCTAGATGCTGATAATCTGTGCCCAATGCTGAAATGCTCTGCTGTCGAACTGATATGCACCCAGTCTAGCTCCACTGTCTAACTGTGCTGTATGTGCTCTACCTGTTTTTTATGTTTGCTTGTTTGTGTTTGATTTGCTATTTTTGTCTGGTTTAATTAATTCATGTACTATTTTATCTATATTTGTACTATTTATAGGGGGCGGCACGGTGGCGTGGTGGGTAGCGCTGTCGCCTCTGCATGTTCTCCCCGTGTCTGCGTGGGTTTCCTCCGGGTTCTCCGGTTTCCTCCCACAGTCCAAAGACATGCGGTCAGGCCAATTGGACACGCTACATTGCCCCTAGGTGTGAGTGACTGTCTGTGTCTGTCTGCCCTGCGATGGACTGGCGACCTGTCCAGGGTGTATCCTGCCTTCCGCCCGATGACTGCTGGGATAGGCTCCAGCACCCCCCCGCGACCCTGACGGAGAAGCGGATTAGAAAATGGATGGATGGACTATTTTATCTACTTAATTAATTACATGGCTTATTGTTTTACATGGGCTTGGTTAGTCTTTGTTTGTTCTTTAGTGTTTATTGGCCATAACTGTAATGGACCAATTGTAAAATTTGTCAAAACTCAAACACAACGTAAAAAAAAAGGGTCAAAGATTATTCCATTAACAGCCCGCGAGTTTTGGCGCCGCGATAGAGTTCAGTCGCTGTGAGGTGGTCAAAGCCGAGGGCATATCGTGGATCTTACAACGGCCTCGAATGTGGCTCAGTCAACCAGACTTCAGGATCGGAACTACTTGTTCTATAATACACACATCATATTACCTATATTATTAATCTGTACTGTTACTGTTTAAATATCACATCACAGGATGGTGTAAAGTCAGTTTGGTTACCATGAACAACCCAAGTGTACTACTGCGGCTAGCTAATGTTAGGATAGCTGGTTTTCTCTTTGCAGGTGCATGGCAATCACTCTCAACGTGGCTATTAAATGATCCAATTCAAATGATCAAAGGCATTTAGCCTCAATCTATAACGCTTATAATTACATAAGAAAAAATGTGTTATGATAGAGGGTGCTTGCGTTTGCATGAACTGCTGTAACAGTGTAATAACCCATCTGTAACAGTGAATGCGTCACCAGTAGTTACTGCACACCATGGCTGTTGCATGCATAGTTAATGTGTTACCACACGTTTTTAGAGACACAATAAAAATAAGACCCTATGTTTTACTGTAACCTGATGACATCACTGTTGAGTTCAGTTTAACTTTGCATGAAAAACAATACATTTTAGCTACTGATGTTAAATGAAAAAAAAAAACAGAGGCGTGACTCGAGTCTGTTGAGGCAGAATATCAACTCAATTGGAATGTAACTCATGACGTACGTAATGAAGTTATATTTAAACAGTGCATTAAAACAGCAATAACATAACTCGGATTCTAAGGATTCCACGTGGCAAAGAAAGGAAACGACGGTATGGAAGTGGGAACAGAATGGAATGTGAGATAGAAGAGACAGAAAAGCAGTGAAATCCACTTACTCCTCCTTTTCCCCACGTCTCCTTTGGAGGTGGCTGCCTCGTTCAGCAGCACCATCCCCATGGTGATAGCAGCATCTGTGACCATCGTCAAGGAAACAACAGGAGGGGAGGCACCCACACTTGCCGCTGACCGGACGGCGGAAACCCAGATAGGATGTTTTCATTCTGGACCACCACTTTTATTTTCATGGATGGGAAATAAATGCGATAAATATATGATTGTGTATTACACATGCTGTTCAACTGTGAAAATATGTTTACATCACGAACGTACATTACAGTGTGCTAAATATGAGACACACACACACACATATATATATACATACATACATACATACATACACACACACATATGTATATACATTTGTTTGTGTGATGAATACATACAGTACTATGTGAAAGTTTTATGGCATCTAATCACATTTTTAAACTACTTCCCTCAGCAGTGAGTTTATCACAATATATACACATCAGAACAAATTTTATTTTCATAATCAAAATAAACATAAAAACAATAAACAGTAACAAGAATTTCTCGGGTCCATATTTTTCCTGGACACCTTCACAGCCGCCACAGAGACTTGTTAATATCATCAATTACATCATGAGCTCAATTTACTGAAGCACTGATTGGTCAAACCAGGAGCTGCTTTTTAACTACCTAGAATACTGGGCTTCCTCGAGGAGAGGCTTGGAAGTGGTTAAACAAACACAATAACATCCATAAACGTATTCAAATATTTACTTTTTTCAGCAAATAAACGCAAACTACTTAAATGAAGAGATTTTGAAAATGTGTCTTGGGTGCCCAAGACTTTCCCACAGTACTGTACTGTCACTAATTCATGCTCATGTGTGATAGATACATGTTTAATTCTGATAAATACACACTTGCGTGATGGACACATTTTTAAGTGTCATGAACATGCGTTTGTGTGGTGAATGCAGGTTTTTTGTGTGAGGAATACGTGGCTGAGTTTGATGAATACGTGATTGAGTGTGATAAATACGTGGTTGAGTGTGATGAATACGTGGTTGAGTGTGACGAATACGTGATTGAGTGTGACGAATACGTGATTGAGTGTGATAAATACGTGGTTGAGTGTGATGAATACGTGGTTGAGTGTGATGAATACGTGGTTGAGTGTGATGAGTGTGATGAATACGTGGTTGAGTGTGATGAATACGTGGTTAACTGTGATGAATACATGGTTGAGTGATGAATACGTGGTTGAGTGTGATGAATACGTGGCTGAGTGTGATGAATACGTGGTTGAGTGTGATAAATACGTGGCTGAGTGTGATGAATACGTGGCTGAGTGTGATGAATACGTGGCTGAGTGTGATGAATACGTGGCTGAGTGTGATGAATACGTGGTTGAGTGTGATGAATACGTGGCTGAGTGTGATGAATACGTGGCTGAGTGTGATGAATACGTGGTTGAGTGTGATGAATACGTGGTTGAGGGTGATGAATACGTGGTTGAGGGTGATGAATACGTGGTTGAGGGTGATAAATACGTGGCTGAGTGTGATGAATACGTGGTTGAGTGTGATGAATACGTGGTTGAGTGTGATGAATACGTGGTTAACTGTGATGAATACGTGGTTGAGTGTGATGAATACGTGGTTGACTGTGATGAATACGTGGTTGAGTGTGATGAATATACGTGGTTGAGTGTGATGAATACGTGGTTGACTGTGATGAATACGTGGTTGAGTGTGATGAATACGTGGTTGAGTGTGATGAATACGTGGTTGAGTGTGATGAATACGTGGTTAACTGTGATGAATACGTGGTTGAGTGTGATGAATACGTGGTTGAGTGTGATGAATACGTGGCTGAGTGTGATGAATACGTGGTTGAGTGTGATGAATACGTGGTTGAGTGTGATGAATACGTGGTTGAGTGTGATAAATACGTGGTTGAGTGTGATAAATACGTGGTTGAGTGTGATGAATACGTGGTTAACTGTGATGAATATACGTGGTTGAGTGTGATGAATACGTGGTTGAGTGTGATGAATACGTGGTTGAGTGTGATGAATACGTGGTTGAGTGTGATAAATACGTGGTTGAGTGTGATAAATACGTGGTTGAGTGTGATGAATACGTGGTTAACTGTGATGAATACGTGGTTGAGTGTGATGAATACGTGGTTGAGTGTGATGAATACGTGGTTGAGTGTGATAAATACGTGGTTGAGTGTGATAAATACGTGGTTGAGTGTGATGAATACGTGGTTAACTGTGATGAATACGTGGTTGAGTGTGACGAATACGTGGTTGAGGGTGACGAATACGTGGTTGAGTGTGATAAATACGTGGCTGAGTGTGATGAATACGTGGCTGAGTGTGATGAATACGTGGTTGAGTGTGATGAATACGTGGTTGAGTGTGATGAATATACATGGTTGAGTGTGATGAATATACATGGTTGAGTGTGATGAATACGTGGTTGACTGTGATGAATACGTGGTTGAGTGTGATGAATACGTGGTTGACTGTGATGAATACGTGGTTGAGTGTGATGAATACGTGGTTAACTGTGATGAATACGTGGTTGACTGTGATGAATACGTGGTTGAGTGTGATGAATACGTGGCTGAGTGTGATGAATACGTGGTTGAGTGTGATGAATACGTGGTTAACTGTGATGAATACGTGGTTGAGTGTGATGAATACGTGGTTGAGTGTGATGAATACGTGGTTGAGTGTGATAAATACGTGGTTGAGTGTGATAAATACGTGGTTGAGTGTGATGAATACGTGGTTAACTGTGATGAATAAGTGGTTGAGTGTGACGAATACGTGGTTGAGGGTGACGAATACGTGGTTGAGTGTGATAAATACGTGGCTGAGTGTGATGAATACGTGGCTGAGTGTGATGAATACGTGGTTGAGTGTGATGAATACGTGGTTGAGTGTGATGAATATACATGGTTGAGTGTGATGAATATACATGGTTGAGTGTGATGAATACGTGGTTGACTGTGATGAATACGTGGTTGAGTGTGATGAATACGTGGTTGACTGTGATGAATACGTGGTTGAGTGTGATGAATACGTGGTTAACTGTGATGAATACGTGGTTGACTGTGATGAATACGTGGTTGAGTGTGATGAATACGTGGCTGAGTGTGATGAATACGTGGTTGAGTGTGATGAATACGTGGTTAACTGTGATGAATACGTGGTTGACTGTGATGAATACGTGGTTGAGTGTGATGAATACGTGGTTGAGTGTGATGAATACGTGGTTGACTGTGATGAATACGTGGTTGAGTGTAATGAATACGTGGTTAACTGTGATGAATACGTGGTTGAGTGTGATGAATACGTGGTTGAGTGTGATGAATACGTGGCTGAGTGTGATGAATACGTGGTTGAGTGTGATGAATACGTGGTTGAGTGTGATAAATACGTGGTTGAGTGTGACGAATACGTGGTTAACTGTGACGAATACGTGGTTGAGTGTGACGAATACGTGGTTGAGTGTGACGAATATACATGGTTGAGTGTGATGAATACGTGGTTGAGTGTGATGAATACGTGGTTGAGTGTGATGAATACGTGGTTGAGTGTGATGAATACGTGGTTGAGTGTGATGAATACGTGGCTGAGTGTGATGAATACGTGGTTGAGTGTGATGAATACGTGGTTGAGTGTGATAAATACGTGGTTGAGTGTGACGAATACGTGGTTAACTGTGACGAATACGTGGTTGAGTGTGACGAATACGTGGTTGAGTGTGACGAATACGTGGTTGAGTGTGATGAATACGTGGTTGAGTGTGATGAATACGTGGTTAACTGTGATGAATACGTGGTTGAGTGTGATGAATACGTGGTTAACTGTGATGAATACGTGGTTGAGTGTGATGAATACGTGGTTAACTGTGATGAATACGTGGTTGAGCGTGATGAATACGTGGTTGAGTGTGATGAATACGTGGTTGAGTGTGATGAATATACATGGCTGAGTGTGATAAATACAGGTTTCAGTGGGATGAGTACAGGTTTCAGTGGGATGAGTACAATTAGTTTCATGTCTGATAAAAAAAATATTTATTATGCTGGATAAAATCATTTTAGCATGAATTCACATGCGTGTGATAAAAATGTGTTTGAGTGATGAATACAGCCTTTGCACTCTTTCTCTCTCTCTCGTTCCCTCCCTCTCCAGCAGCTCTCTCTGCCTGCTGCTTTGCCATGGGCTACAGTAAACAAACCTCTTTAATTAAACTGCAGACCTACACACTCTCACACACTCACAGGGGTGCAGGACTGCTGCCAGGTACTCCGTGTGTATGTGTGTGTGTGTACACGCATGAGCTGGTATCACATTTCTGACTGCGTGAACGATACCTCTCGTGTATGTACAAACCAACACATATCCAACACAGCGGGCAGTCTGCTAATCTAATGAGAGACCGTTAATTACCCCCCAGTGCTTTTAAAGCGACGATATGGCAAAAAATAAATGTACACAGTCCATCCTCCACCAAATGTCGTTGACAAGCCAAAACGTTTGGTGTCTGACGTTTGCTTCTTTAGTGTTATACTACAGCTAAGAGGCTAATACAGCTAACACACAATGGAAGCTTATAACCCACCAATTAGCATTATGCTAACTGCATGTCCAAATCATTACACACTTGTTTTGAACCATGAGGTGTTATTCAGTAACCTCTAATTGACTTCTTCATGTGGCTTCTGACGCTGAGTAAGACTTTATGATCAATATACCACTGTTTCTATATTATACAATGATGAGCTCATTTAAATAAGAGCTTTAAATCCAGATGGAAAAACCAAAATATACCCTAGAGAATAAGAGGTTAATCACTCCTATGTGACACTGGGAGCTCCGCCCACTCCTGGAAAAAAAAAACATTTGCCTGTTCTTTATTACAAACTTTGCCCTGAAGCATCACATCACTTACAAAAGGTCAAAGGTAAAACTATACATCCAAATAAACAAACACGCTTCAGTCTTAATTAGGGGTTCTGAGCTACGGTAAATGTAATGACCCAGGCTGGTTTCAGACGAAGTGGGCAGAGTAACACTGCTTAATGGCACTATGTATCATTCGTACAGAGTATATTAAACCCTTGGGGGCGGGATGATTACCCAGAAAATGAGCCTTAAAGGAGTTTAGAAAGAAGAACTAGTGTGGACAGTCCGACCTGCACAGGCCATTCAGTTTTGTTCACGCACACTAGAGTGTGTTTGTGTGGTATATTATAGACTGTGAGGTATATATACACTCATCACAGTCACCATCATTTTAAACTGCTGAAGTAGTAAAAATAAGGAAGACCGTTCTACGACTCGTCTGACCGCTTTTCATGTTGAAGCGTTATAAAGGATACTCAGCAGGAGGATGATGTGGGATTCAGCCACGAACTGAGCCTGACTGCTGCCATGGATGTAACTCTGCAGAGAGAGAGAGAGAGAGAGAGAGAGCGAGAGAGAGAGAGAGAGAGCGAGAGAGAGAGAGAGAGAGAGAGAGAGAGAGAGAGGAAGAGACAGAGAGGGGAGAGAGAGAGTTAATACATTACATTTTGATAATTAACAACATGGTTGTTGGAGTGAAATTAAACACTTCAAGGCTGCCAACTTTCTTAGGGGGGGGATCCACAAAATTTTATTTTTATTATTATTTTTTTGTAATAAAGATAATTTTAGATGCACTGAAATTCTACTTCAAATATCAATAAAAGGCTTTTTTTTTTTTAATATGTCCATGCTCCAACCTGACCGGTTTCCATGCCAGCACTACACATCTCAATTAAACACAAACCTAACCCTATGTAAAATATAGATATGTGGCGCCAACACAAAAAGAGGGAAATCAAAGCCAGAAAAAAATCTCTGAAACATTATCGCCTAAATTTGTGTCAACAGAGCACCAGCTTTCAGAATCAGTGGGGTACGGCACTGATTGGACCTGTAGCCTGCTCACTAAGCTACGCTAAGGCAGCCTATCAGGCTACTGACCCAAACACCAAACAACAGGTTTAGTTTCGCCGGTCTGTCCCTTCAACAGTCACTCGACTTCACTCCCTCAGATTTTAATCATTATTTTCAATCATCTGAACCTGTGTCACTGCTGCTCTGTGGTGGGCAGAGCTGTTAGCATGCTAGTGAAGCTAACACTAACCAGCTCCTGTCTCCAACTTAGCAGCACTGTTTAACATTTATCAGTTGTTCGAAAGATGATTTGACATTTATTGAACAATGACTTGAAAGTTGCACACTTTGTTCACTTATTTGGTAACTAAACAAAGTGAAATGCTTTTTTTACATTTGGAAATAACACTAGATGAGATGGCAAAAAGCATTAGAACCATCCAACCCTGGATAGTATTGGTATTTGTATTGGTGAAGGTATTAAAGGTACTAGGTATGTAAGGAGTCAACCTTTCAGACTGACGATGGGAATAAAGTATGTCATGTTCTCCAGGCCAAAAAAGGCATCATCCAGACTGTTACCAGTGTAAAGTGCAAAATCCAGCATCTGTCAGGGTATAGAGGGGTTTTATTGAGTAATTCGTAAATCTGTGAAGGCAGCATTAACTCGGAACACACTTTTAAGCTAAACATGCTGCCTTCTAGACGCCGTGTTTTTCAGTAACGTCCATGCAACATGACACCAGTGCGGGTGCTAGACTGACCTCCCTGTAGTCCAGAACTGTCTACTTTTGGAAATATGTGGTGCATTATGAAGTGGTAAATATGATAAGGAAGGCCATGAATGGATGCAGAGCTGACTTGTATGACTTGCATAATGGAAGAATGACAAAAGGTAAACCATCGAAAGTTGTGTTTTGAACAATGTTCACACACTGTTCTGGGTGTTTTCTGTGATCGCACATTCGAGAAGGTCAAAGTCATCCTCAAAAAAAGAGATATACAAGGCCACGAGAGGTGTGTACATTAATAACCGCTCTCTGCCAAATGCAATACCTTATCCTTGAGCAGACAATATGGAGTATCATGGATTGTACAAATAAAACATGTAAAAAGCTCCATTTCTTCCAAATGTATTCGTTTTGACCTTGTAGACAGTAACGGAAGATGAAAAAGTTCTTTGAGCCATCATGAACACTTTCTTCGTGAGGCAAAACGATTCATGACTGCAAGTCAAACTGCAGCTTCGCTAAAAACCTCTGACAATATTTACTCCCTAATTAAGGGACATGTGAGAAAACAAAATTTTCTGGGGCTGATCCAGTTTGGCAGCCGCGATTGTTTTACAAACTTGTCGGAGATCAATGTCCACAGGCAACGAGCCAGGCCACGCGTACGGACTGCCAAACAAAAAAGAGAACAGATTTCTTCATGCAGGAACGTGACTACACTCTTAAAAGGGTGGTTCTTCAAAGGTTCTTAATGAAAATGGTTCTATATTGCACCAAAAATGGTTCTGCTATTCCATGTTACAACATGACGTTTCTCATTTTCTAAAAGGCTCCATACAGAACCATATACAACACATTCCCCATCAATCTGAAGAACCATTTCATCACACAAAGAACCATTTAAGCAAGAAAATGTATTTATATAGAACTCATAGTAGTAGAACCATTCCATTTATTAAAGAACCACTGAGGAAGAATATAAAAAAGCAGTTTCAGAAAGAAGCCAGAACTTTAGGGCAGTACAAAGTACTGAAGTACTTTAGGGCAGTTTTTTTTTTTTTTTTTTTTTTTTTTTACAGACCACCACTCTCAGTACAGACCACCATTCAGCACAGACAGTACAGACCACCACTCTCAGCAGAGACAGTACAGATCACCACTCTCAGCAGAGAGACAGTACAGACCATCACTCAGCACTGAGGCAGTATAGACCACCACTCAGCACTGAGGCAGTATAGACCACCACTCAGCACTGAGGCAGTCCAGACCACCACTCAGCACTGGGGCAGTACAGACCACCACTCAGCACCAAGACAGACATTTCTGCTTTACTGGCAATTATTGGTGATTTTCACAAAAGTACAGACCACCACTCAACACTGACACAGGACAGACCACCACTCTCACCACTGAGACATTGCAGACCACCACTCAGCACTGAGGCAGTACAGACCACTGTAAAGAAATCTGAGTGTCTACAATCAATCATTTCACACCAAACCATTCTAGCTGCCTTTAAATAGGACCGAACCATTTCTGTAAATGAGAAAAGTGAGTGTGTACAACCTTTTAATGGTTTAACAAACAGTCTGCCTAGAACTGTAAAGGCCAGTGGAGAAGCGTTTTGGAACTTTGAGCCTCTATATGGTATTTTAACCGGCTAAACCGGGCGCTCGTCTGCTGGATAAGGCAACGTTTTAAACTGCTGCCATGTTTGAAATACTCAATATGCTGACATACAAACATCAGCTGATTGCTGTCTTAACACGACAGGTTATTAATAACCATTGAGCTGTTAATGGAGTAACCTTAGACGGTTTGGTTGCTAGGTAACTACACTGCTTGGTGGATTAATTGTTTATTTGGTTTATTATTATTAATAATAAATGCAATTATTTACTGAACGCTGGTGTATTTGATCTTATTGTGTTTTGTTGTTACTTTGTAAGAGTGATCACTCACTCCAGGCTCTAGTTAGCACCGAAAAGGGGTCCTCAACTGGTGGGCAAAGTCCTGCTTATTATTGTGTTTGAAAGTCTATAATCTGTTCAATTAACTGTCATTGCAATTTGAATGTTTGTACTGGATGAGCATCACTACTTTCATCGAGAGAGAAACGAGAGAGAGAGAGAAATGAGAGAGGGAGAGAGAGAGAAATATATGAGAGAGAGAGAGAGAGAGAGAGAGAGAAATATATGAGAGAGAGAGTGAGAGAGAGAGATGAGAGAGAGATGAGAGAGAGAGAGAGAGATGAGAGAGAGAGAGAGAGGGAGGGAGAGAGAGAGAGAGAGAGAGAGAGAGAGAGAGAGAGAGGGAGAGAGAGAGAGAGAGAGAGAGACAGAGAGAGAGAGAGAGAGAGAGAGAGAGAGAGAGAGAGAGAGAGAGAGAGAGAGAGAGAGAGAGAGAGAGAGAGAGAGGGGGAGAGAGAGAGAGAGAGAGAGAGAGAGAGAGGGAGGGGGAGAGAGAGAGAGAGAGAGAGAGAGAGAGAGGGAGGGGGAGAGAGAGAGAGAGAGAGAGAGAGAGAGAGGGAGGGGGAGAGAGAGAGAGAGAGAGAGAGAGAGAGAGGGAGGGAGGGAGAGAGAGAGAGAGAGAGAGAGAGAGAGAGAGAGAGAGGGAGAGAGAGAGAGAGAGAGAGAGAGAGAGAGAGGGAGGGGGGCACAGAGAGAGGGAGGGGGAGAGAGAGAGTGAGGGGGAGAGTGAGAGGGAGAGGGGGAGAGAGAGAGGGAGAGAGAGAGAGGGAGAGGGAGAGAGAGGGAGAGGGAGAGAGAGAGGGATTGTTGTGGATTAGCAGAAGCTCCTCTGAGAGTGGATGGGTGTGGTGGTGGGATGGTGTGATGGTGAAGGAGGTCAGAGATTGTTGAAGAGAGACATTTATCACTGTCACGTCTTCACATGGCCCGGGCCACTGTCCCTGCTGACCTCTGACCTTTGAGCTCACCCCAACTGCTGCACTCCTGCATCTCATTACTTGCACTTCACAGAGAACACACCACCACTCTCAACACCCCGGCACAATGCAGACCACCACTCTCAACACCCCGACACAATGCAGACCACCACTCTCAGCACTGAGACAGTACAGACTGCCAAGTGAAGTACTGAAGCATTACAGACCACCACTCTCAGCACTGAGAGTAAAGACCCCACTCTCAGCACAGAGACAATGTAGACCACCACTCTCAACACAGAGACAATGCAGACCACCACTCTCAGCACAGAGAAAACGCAGACTACTGCTCTCAGCACAGAGAAAACGCAGACCACTGCTCTCAGCACAGAGAAAACGCAGACGACCACTCTCAGCACATAGACAATGCAGACCACCACTCTCAGCACCGAGACAGTGTGGACTACCACTCTTAGCACAGAGACAGTAGACCGCCACTCTCAGCACAGAGACAGTACAGACTGCCAAGTGAAGTACTGAGACAGTGCAGACCACCACTCTCAGCACAGAGACAGTACAGACCACCATTCAGCACCGAAACAGTACAGACCACCACTCTCAGCACAGAGTACAGACCACCATTCAGCACTGAAACAGTACAGACCACAACTCTCAGCACCAAGCCAGACATTTTTGCTATACTACACACCAGTTATTGGTGATTTTAACAAAACAGACCTCCAATTATGTACTAATAAAGGTCATGCTGTAAAAAGCTTAATGCACAGTGAACAAACAATTCGTTTGGGCTTCACTGAACAAAAAATAAGATCCTAAAAAACCCTCCTTAAAATAGTGTTTTCTACCCAGTGTTATACGAGTTGGAAATGTTTCTTGCTCGTTTCCGTGTTTAGAGTTTTCTCTGCTGTCCTGTGTTGACAAATCTGCCAAACGCACACGTTAATAGGCCCACGTCCTGCTTCTCCTGCGTCTCACACAAGATGTGGTGCTCCTAATGGTTAAAAATACATCATCTGGGGGCTGTTTTCCAAAACAGCATGTACCCAACGTTAGCATATGCTTTTTTTTTTTTTAGTGAGTAATTAAAGTCTGTATTTGCGTCGCTTGAACAGATTGACAATTTTCTTCATTCCTCTTTATTTGAATCCCATGTAAATCCAAAATAATTGCCACACACAGTTTCATATCGCCATGTTGCTCTTTCACATCACGTGTGGCGTGGAAAAAGGCCTTCAGGCAGGATTCCAACTTCAGGTCAGGATTCAGCCGGGTCTGGCCACTTGGGTGTTTCACCTGCTCCGATACACCTTGATTCAGCTCGTGAGCTGCTTTATGAAGCCCTTCATGAGCTAAAGTGGGAGCGGAGCCCTACAGACCCTCAGCTGGACACCCAGCTGCCACTGCGACGGACAGAAGAGCTTGAAAAAGAGAAAAGAAGAGGGATCGATGAAGGATCGAGCAGTATCACTGCTTCTCATTGGTAGTTTAGTAGCTTATTCGTTTTACCCAACACGGCGTTTTGAATGTAGTGGTTTGCTATAAGTACTTGCCTGGTAATCACCACAGCAGATTAACCTACACTGGTCATTTTCATAAACCTACATCAATAAGAGGCACTAAAAAGTCAATAAATGACTGTCTACAAGCTAACGCCAAAGCTAGGCTACAGAATCTAATGGACACCATTGAGAAAGACTCGTTTTAGCTTACTACAGCAAAAGAATCCAATTCTGGGTTGCACGATTTGTTCGATATCCTGAATTCCTGAATTACATTCAAGATGCCGAGGTCTAATCAACCTCGCCCACATCTCCACAAGAAAAAGAATGATTTTACAATTAAGAAAATTCACATTTCAGTTTTCTAAATCAAGAAAATTCTAATTCAAATATTGTTTACCTAAAAAAAAAGGACAATTATTATGAAATATTTTCAGGAGATTTTGTGTAAGGTCTAGAACAAATCCAGCTATTATTTGTCTTTTATTAAGAAATCCTGCTATAATATCCCTCAACACATGGTCAAGAATCTGCACGTCACATTTCAAAGATTCTTCAAAACTGACCTTTGCCTCTGACCGTAGAGAAAAGCTGATTTCAGGAATACAACATGATGACGACCCCCATTCTCCCTGCTGAGAAGATAAACACGGCAAAACAAAGCATCACCCCCCACTAACTGTGTTTGGGACGACTTTGGGATTACGAGAAACAGAAAAGCCGACCAACTTCTAAGACTGAATTTTGCACATGCGGCTGAAAGCGAGTGGCTTAATAAATAATAATAAAAATGATCGATTTAGTTTGGAAGTTTCTGAGCCTCGTGTTGTTTTATTTCCCCAGATGCTGAAAAATGAATAACTTGTACTCAGTGGCCGTTTTGACTGGAAGTGGAATGAATGAATAAATAAATAAATAAATAAATAAATAAATAAATAAGACTTTTATTTGCACGGTGCTGTTTTAAACCCAAATTTCCAGCTTAAATGTTATGAAAACCACATACAGTCAGATGTGTCTTTTGACTGGTAAAGTGCTTGGCCCCCTCATTACTCACACACTCGCTAGCGGCAGCCATGGCCCAGTGTGTCACGGTCACCTACTTTACATAATACTCCACGGTCACCGTCAGTTGATAAAGAATCTCAAGTGCATGTGTTGTGAATGCCCTGCTGCTCCATCCATCTCCGCCGCTCCCGCTGCTCCAGCAGGAGCATTAGCGGCGCGGGCTAATCGTTCTTGGTATTTGCATTGTGATTTATTTTTCTCCCCGAGTAAACGAGTAAAAGCGACACGAGGAGAGAAGTGCTTTTTTAAGTGCGGTTTAAAACCCCGAGCTAAAACCGCCAAACTAGCGCTAACCGTGACAAGAATAGATGAAAAAAGAAAGGAAAAAAAAAAAAAAACAGGCACTAATTGCACCAGAAACAGTGCAGCTAAGAGGCTTTTCTACAATCACACACAGCACACACGGACGGAGGAGGTGGAACGCAAGCCTGGTTATTAGTGCTGTTGGCTGGGCTCAGAAATGAAAGGTAAAATCTCAATTCCAGACATTCAAACGCATTCAATTTGGAACACATGCATTTTCGGCACCAGGCGCCAGTTGAACCAGCTGAAAGTTGAAGTGTGCAAACAACTGTAGGCCTAACAACCACCTGCAAGCCCTGCTAGACCACCAAAGTCAATAAATGGAAACCATCCACTAATTTTTCCAAAAAACTCCACACAATTCAACCCTTAACCCTCTATTGCACGATGTTGCCTGAGGGCAACAAACACATTTTCCTCACTTTACAATAACATTACACATATTTAGAGACAATAACAGGGTTAACAACAAAGGAAAGAGTTTGAGTAAGTCAATACAAAGCATGTACTTGGTTGTTCTCTCTTTTAGTGGGCACTTCTAAACCTCTTTTTTAACATTCAGCATAAATGTTTTTGTTATGAGAATTTAAAATATGTTTGTTGCCTAGAAGCAACACAGTGGAATGGATTTAGCCAGTCACAAGCCAGGTCTCACAGCTTCAGGGAACACGGCTCTGTCATTTCTTCCCATAGTCTCACAATGTTGCCTCAAGGCAACATACTCCAAAATGACTCCTATTAATAATAATAATTTATTTAGGACCATTTTATGCAAGAACGTGGAGTTTTTAAATTGCCCTCATGATGCGTGCAGTAGAGTGTTAAGATGTAAATAAAGTGATTCCGAGTGGTTTCCAGAGAAATTACTGGGTTTACGGTTTCAAAGTGGCTGCTAATAGAACCAGACGTCCACCAACCAAAGCTCCCTCACAGAAAGTTGGGTAGAAGTGGTCATAAATACGCTGCCTGATGTTACTCATTCATGGCGGAGAGATACATGCAGGGCACTATGAGGCAAAAAAGTCCCCAAAAGAAAACAATTTTTCTGTTTTACCATCATCGGTGTTTCATATAACATCTTAAACACGGACTCAATGCACTGGGTCTTAATTCCAGACATTCAACCACATTCAATTTGGAACACATGCATTTTCGGCACCAGGCGCCAGTTGAACCAGCTGAAAGTTGAAGTGTGTAAACAACCGTAGGCCTAACAACCACCTGCAAGCCCTACTAGACCACCAAACTCAATACATGGAAACCATCCACCAATTTTTCCAAAGAACTCCACATAATTCAATCCTTAAGATGCAAATAAAGTCATTAAGAGTGGTTTCTAGAGAAATTACTGGGTTTACGGTTTCACAGTGGCTGCTAATGGAACCAGACGTCCACCAACCAAAGCTCCCTCACAGAAAGTTGGGTAGAAGTGGTCATAAACACGCTGCCCGATGTCTGAGACTTTGTTTCACAGTAGTTTGGAGAAGATTTTGGTCTATAAATGATTTTTTTTTTACTCTTTCATGGCAGAGAGATACATGCAGGGCATTGGGAGGCAAAACAGTCCCAAAAAGAAAACATACTTTTTCAGTTTTACCATCATCAGGGTTTCATATAACATCTTAAACACGGACTTGAATGCATTGGGTCTGAATGCCCTGGGTCTCCTGCAAGACCATCAGAGGAACCATAACCTTGGGGAACTGAGGATCAAGAGCAACGGGCCAAAGCAGAAAAACAAGCGAATTACTTCTCACCCCAGACGTCTCAAAGCTGTAACTGTGCTTTATTTAGACACAGGGCTCGACTCCCTGTTCTTAAACGGCAAATGAGACGGCGAGTGAATTCCTTACGTTAGACACATTAATCACTCAAAATAATTCATAGGATTATTATTATGTTGTCCGTGGCGCTGAAAAGCGAAGAAACCTACTCGACGGCTGTTTTGACTGGACATGAAATCAGGGAACGGGTGGTCTCTGACTTTTGCACAGGGCTGGGTCTCCCAGCACTACTATGAGACCTTTAATGGTGAAAAAGGTCCTCAGACACAAATTAAACAGCACTTCACAGTAACAACAAAAACAGCAACTAAAATAAGAGCGGGCGAGTGTGTGTGTGTGTGCTCTTCATAAATAATCCAAAACAAGCGAAAGGCCCATGAACTCATTAGCGGAGTGGGGGAAGAGGAGGGTAATTAAGAGCAGAGCGCGGTGCAGGAGGCAGAGAGCATGAATAAACCACAAATTCTAAGGAAAAAAAAACAGCAGCCGCAGGACATAAACGCGCTTAAAGCTCTCAAAACATACAAAAACGCGCATCCAGGTCATTCTTTAACTCGAACCTGCGCGCACAGTAGGGCTGAGCAAGACGACTACATTCATCACAAACACAAGAAATGTATCAATTATATCTCAATGTGTCCCAATACAAGCTGCATTTTTCATGTGAGCATCAACTATAGGGGCATTGACGACGGGGGCAGTCGTGGGCTGGAGGTCAGGGAACCGGTCCTGTGACCGGAAGGTCGCCGTTTCAATCCCCCAAGCCGACAGTACGTGACTGATGTGCCTTTGAGCAAGACACCTAACCCCCTGGGCACTGCGGATAGGGCTGCCCACCGCTCTGTGCGAGTGTGCTCACTGCACCCTAGAGTGTGTGTGCACTCACGAGTGTGTATGTGGTGTTTCACTTCACGGAAGAGGTGAAACTTCTCTGTTGTGGGTCGCTTTGTAAAACATTGTAAAACATTCCTGTTACTATATTATAATAAGATTGAGCAAAATATGGGCAAAAACAGCAACAACACTGGTTTTGTGACGTCCTAATAAATAAACACGTCATTTCCATACATCCAAACTGGTCAGCTTAGAGCGCCTACTCCTTCTGAAGTTATAGGGAGTGTTTCAGCCTGGGCAGCTTTCACAATGAGGACAAAACACAAGGAAGCCAATCAGAACAGAGCTCATTTACATATAAGTGCATGCAAAAGCTTGGGCACCCCCGGCTAAATGACATTTTGGTTGATTTGAACTTTGAAGTGAAAGTAAGTTTACACATTCTCTACCGGTATAAGGGTGAAGCAACCACCTAGCAATACCCTAGCAACTACCTAGCAACACTATAGGAACCACCTTGGATACTTTAGCAAACGCTTAGCGACTCCCTAGCAGCCATCTAGCAACACCCTAGTAACCATCTAGCAATACCTTAGCAATCATCTAGCAACACCCTAGTAACCATCTAGCAAGACCCTAGTAACCATCTAGCAACACCCTAGTAACCATCTAGCAACACCCTAGTAACCATCTAGCAACACTATAGTAACTACCTAGCAACACTATAGGAACCACCTTGGATACTTTAGCAAACGCTTAGCGACTCCCTAGCAGCCATCTAGCAACACCCTAGTAACCATCTAGCAATACCTTAGCAATCATCTAGCAACACCCTAGTAACCATCTAGCAAGACCCTAGTAACTATCTAGCAACACCCTAGTAACCATCTAGCAACACTATAGTAACTACCTAGCAACACCCTAGGAACCACCTTGGATACTTTAGCAAACGCTTAGCGACTCCCTAGCAGCCATCTAGCAACACCCTAGCAATCATCTAGCAACACCCTAGTAACCATCTAGCAACACTATAGTAACTACCTAGCAACACCCTAGGAACCACCTTGGATACCTTAGCAAATGCTTAGCGACTCCCTAGCAACACCCTTGTAACCATCTAGCAACACCCTATCAACCCTCTGGAACACTATAGCAACTGCCTAGCAACACCCTAGGACAAAATACATGGAGGCCAATCAGAATCAAGCTCATCTACATATAACTGCACGCAAAAGTTTGGGCAAACCCAGTCAAATGACATTTTTATTTATTTTCTAAGTGAAAGTAAGTAAACACATCCTCTACAAAGACCTCTTTGGAGACCTCTCTGGTGGAAATGTGTAACTGCATGCAACATGTGGAAGAACACCTTGTAGTGTGGGTTGTGCTTTGGCCCCCTTCCAGAAGCGGATGGCTGAAAGGGAATTCAAAGAGAACTCAGCCAAAGCTTGGAGAAGGACGCATTGTTAGAGGACGTGCCTGATCTACTATCGTCATCATATCTTAATTTGGATCTTGTTGACTTTGAGACCTGAACAAAGAGCTGGACCTTATTTTTCTGCTACAGTCAGAGTTGTCAGAGCTGAAGGCCTGGCTTTCTTTCCCTCAGAAGCTCAACATGTACCTGCATCGCAGATCTTTTTCTGTTAAATCTGAAAGAACAAAACCCTTGATTTCTGTATGTTTGACAAGTGTTTTGACTGACGGCTGCAAATGAACCAAGGCAGTCTAGACATTGTTATTACAGACCTTATAATCAGCAGCGCTTTGATTAAACTCCAGGAATTCACCCACACAAGACGGCCTAAACGAAGCGCACACCTCGGACCTTAAACCTGTTTATTTTTCTTAAATACAGATGACAATTTCCTTGGAGAGCAGGACATTATTTCAAACACAGTCAGAAAAAGTTGGCAAAAATATTCACTGAATTGATTCATGAGCTAAGAACTATAACATTTTCAAAACATTCCACTAATAGCACTAAAACTTCATGGCACTTGCATGGAAACTACCATTAACTAGCGGTTTATCACACAAACAAACCAAACAAGCTCTTCAATAAGGCAGAGACTACAAACACTTGGCGACGCAACCGTCCTTCTTTACTCCGGAAATGAGGTTCTGGTTTGCTACGGCCAATTTTCAGTCACTGTAGTCGCTGAAAACAGCAGCATCTGCTTAGTAACGCCCAGGCAACCACCTAACACCCTGATGATGGCATAGAACACCACAAATGACACCCCAGTAACCACCTGGATACTGTAATAACTATCTAGCAACTCCTTAGCAACCACCTTGGACACCATAGCAACAACCTGGGATACTATAGCGACCTCTTTGTTCAACATAGGTACGCTAGCAACTTTGAACCATAGCTACTATCTAGCAAGACCTTAGCAGCACCTCTGGCAGAGAAACCATTTTTTAATAACCTAGCAAGCAGCAACATCTTAGCAGAAACCAAACAATAGCTAGGGATACCATAGTGACCCCCTACTAATACTCAAACAACCACCTGGAACACACACTAGCAACACTCTAGAAATGACCTTTATACCTTAGCAACAATCTAGCAATACCCTAAATTCAACCTAGCTATCACTTAACAACCATGTAAATATCACAGCAACCTACTTGCAATACACCAGCAACCACTTGGAACACTACTGTAACCTTCTAGCAACATCGTAGCAAGTGCTTGAAACACTAGAGCAAGTAGTAACACCCTAGGAGACGCTTGGTTACTTTAGCAAACACTTAGCAACACCCTAGCAACCATCCAGCAATACCCTAGCAACAGCTTCGCAACCATGTAAGCACTAAAATATAACACCGCCACCCTAATAATATCGAGGCACTTGCGCTGCATAACCACTTCCTCATTTCTTCAGGGACTTCATGCATTTATTCTAGTTTTATCAAAAGACCTCAAATGAACAATGGATATACGTGAAAAACGTTATACTGTAACAATTAATGACCATTTTATCGCTCGGGCCTAGTACACACACTACACACAGTGCTTCACACACACACACACACACACACACACACACACACACACACACACACACAGTGCTTCACACACACACACACACACGGCACTTTACACAGACACACACACACACACACACACACACACACACTCTGACACACACACACACACAGTGCTTCACACACACACACACACACACACACACGGCACTTTACACAGACACACACACACACACACACACACACTCTGACACACACACACACACAGTGCTTCACACACACACACACACACGGCACTTTACACAGACACACACACACACACACACACACAAAGAGAAACACAAACACTGTGCTTCACACACTCGAAAGCACACACAGACACTTTTTCTAAGTCATCAATACAAACATTCAAACTCATTTAAAAATAGAGACTACGCAAACACACACACACACACACACACACACACACACACACACACACACACTTATTAAAACCATAAGAGATCATTATATTCAGATGTTGCACTCTCTCTCTCTCTCTGTGTGTGTGTGTGTAGTCCAGCAATGAATATTCAGGTCACAGTGCCCGAGCTTGTTACTAACACACACACGTGACGCCTCTCTAAAGACTGACTCATAATCCAAGTGCCCTACACACACACACACACACACAGATTTACTTTAATAACTACGCTAAAACTCACACACAGCAGTCTAAAGCCGTTATTGACCGCTACAGTTCATTGAGGGGACTTCATTCCCGTTCAAGGTTCGTCAAGGAGCCAAAAAACAATCCGAGAACACATTGTTACTCAAATTCCACAAAATAGTTCCAGATATGGTTCCAGCTCATCAATGACCTCCGCCTGCACCCTCTTACTGGCATCCACTTTAAAAGAAACAACTCCACATTGTTGGTGCAGAATCACTCTTGTCTGGTGGTGGTCCACTCTCCACTAAGCAGTGACACTGATGTGTGTAAAAACCCCAACAACCTCACTGCTTTGCTGAGAACGAACCACCCAAATATCTGGACAACGGAGGTCCCGTGTTCAGAAACTGACCGATGATAAATGTGTTTGAGTGTGGATGATAAATTGTGCAGCAAAAGATGGACAACATAACAGGTGACTTGCATGCTAGGGGTTTCTGATAAAGTGGCCAGTGAGTGGAAGCACAAGGTGGGCGTTTCAAATAAAGTGGCCAGTTAGTTAAAGGTCAATGTGGGTGTTTCTAATAAAGTGGACAGTTAGTGGAAGTACAAGGTGGGTGTTTCTAATAAAGTGGACAGTTAGTGGAAGTACAAAGTAGGTGTTTCTAATAAAGCGGCCAGTTAATTGAAGTACAAGGTGGGTGTTTCTAATAAAGCGGCCAGTTAGTTGAAGTACAAGGTGGGTGTTTCTAATAAAGTGGCCAGTTAGTGGAAGTACAAGGTAGGTGTTTCAAATAAAGTGGCCAGTGAGTGGAAGTACAAAGTAGGTGTTTCTAATAAAGCGGCCAGTTAATTGAAGTACAAGGTGGGTGTTTCTAATAAAGCGGCCAGTTAGTTGAAGTACAAGGTGGGTGTTTCTAATAAAGTGGCCAGTTAGTGGAAGTACAAGGTGGGTGTTTCTAATAAAGCGGCCAGATGGTGGAAGTACAAGGTGGGTGTTTCTAATAAAGCGGCCAGTTAGTGGAAGTACAAGGTGGGTGTTTCTAATAAAGTGGCCAGTGAGTACGAGTTCACTTTTAGAAGTTGTAGCCACTTCTAGCAATAAGAAAAGAACTGGAAATAAAATCAAATAAAGATTCTGCTCGAGTTCAGTTTCATCCCTCTTTAAGAAACGGATGCAGCGTTCATCATTCCGAATCCTCACCATCCAAACCATTTCCATGATAAATGTCCACGATAAGCAACTTAATCAAATCCCTCATGCGGCTGCTCAGTTATCAGCGCACTATCCTTGCCCGTGTTTTGGCCTATTTCTTGTTGCTACGGTACTTTTACGTTACGGTCGACTAAACTGTTTTAATGCTGTTTTCAATTAGTGAGAAAACACAACATGTGAGTGAGGCACATGAGCATGTAGACCACATTAGGAAGAGGAACAGCAGAATCCAGCACACAGACAACCCAGTCTAACACTGACACGGCCGCTCTAAAGGGGAAAAAGATGTTACCAAAGTCATTCAGATGAGTTTTGATGTTCACCCTAGTGATGGTGGTGAAATGAAGCAGACGTCCATCCCTAAAAGCTCCCTCATATAAAGCCATTACATGGGATGTCTATGAATTGATGCCCGAGACATTGTTTTATGATTGTTTTTATATAAGATTTTGGCCTAAAATGTATTTTTTTAACAAGCCATTTATGATGGACGGATAAACGCAGCATGTTGCGAGGCAAAATAGTCCCCAAAGAAAACATATTTCTTCAGATTTTTCAGATTTTCGACTATTTTACCATCATTTTCCATATAAAATACACATGTAGGTTCACTGGTGGTTTTGTATAGCTGAATAAAATGGCCCTATTTGTGTTGTATGTTGTCTTGTTGTACTTGACCAAGTTAAATTATGGAATGTCCTCAGGAAAATTGGAATACCAGAAAATACCACTGTTCTGCTGAGGAGTGTGCACACTGATCAACAGTCGAGACAGAAAATGGACAAACAGAATGGTTTCATGTTGGCAAAGGAGTCAGGCAAGGCTGCCCACTGTCACCACACCTGTTCAGCCCGTACACAGATCAGGCACAAAATTATAATCACCTCCTTGTTTCTCCACTCACTGTCCATCTTATTAGCTCCACTTACTGTATAGCTGCACTCTGTAGTTCTACAGTTACAGACTGTAGTCCATCTGTTTCTCTGATACTCTGTTACCCTGTTCTTCAGTGGTCAGGACCCCCATGGACCCTCACAGAGCAGGTACTGTTTGGGTGGTGGATCATTCTCAGCACTGCAGTAACACTGACATGGTGGTGGTGTGTTAGTGTGGATGTGGATCAGATAGCAGCGCGGCTGGAGTGTCCACTCACTGTCCACTCTATTAGACACTCCAACCTTGTCGGTCAACCTTGTAGATGTAAAATCAGAGACGATGGTTCATCTCTTGTTGCACAGCATGAGCTAATCATTCTCTAGTCCTTCATCAGTGGTCACAGGACACTGTTGGCTGGATATTTTTCGTTGGTGGACTATTCTCAGTCCAGCAGTGACACTGAGGTGTTTAAAATGAAGGAACAAGGAGGTGGTGATAATGTTATGCCTGGTGGATGTATAACGAGAGAAGCAGAACTGGAAGAAGATGAACGAGGATTCAGGACTGGTGGAAGAAACATCAGTAATCAGATGCTAACTTTACCCCTGATGGAGAAGACGTAGATATGGTGGGCAGCTTTTGCCGACTCAAGAAATATGACACAAATTGGTGCTCAAGAGAAGAAGGATGGAGAAGCTTGAAAAGATCTTTAAACTCAACTATTTGACTCTACAATCAAAGATCAGAACTGTCCATGTTACGCTTTTCTCTGTGGTTGTTTATGGAAGTGAAAGCTGGACAACAAACAAGTGTAACAGGACAAATTGGAATGGTAACTGCACTGCCATTGAGAGGAAAACTTTGCAGAGGGTGGTGCGGACAGCCCAGCACATCACCGGGGTCCAGCTCCCAAACCTTTTGCACTTATACAATAGCTGCTACCTGAGAACGAGCAGGAGTATTCTAAAGGACTTCACCCACCCAAGCCACTGTGTGGTCCCACAGCTGCCAAGTGGGAGGAGGCACAGAAGCGTAAAGTCCAGGCCTATGACTGCACCTCTCGGTGATCATCATGATGCTCTCCATGGACAATCCAACACCTCATCCACACCTCAAACAGACTCACTGTTTATAAATATTATAAATATATATATATATATACACACATTTATATGGTGTACATTTTCTATCCAGTATCCTGTACAATTTGGAAGATTTCTATTTCAATATTCTATCCCCTGTTTACCTACATCTCATTTATTTATCTACCTCAGACTCACTAACTGTGCATACGGAAATGTGTACAACAGTACAGTTTATCTCATAACTTATTACAGTACAACTATATATTGGAAATAGTGCAATACTAGTGTATATTGTTTATATCACTGCTGCAGGAACAAAACCTCATATCTCCAAAACAGTAACTTCATAGGAGAAGGAAAAAAAAAAAAAAGACTACTTTACTTTTAATGTAAGACAATGGAACCAGACATCTTTCCAAGTATATTTATGGGCAATTCTTTTGGTCCATTCATCATGAAATTTACAAACAATGTGCCTATATAAATATATATTATTTATATAATATATACTTATATTTATATAAAATACATATTGTGATATAAACCGAGTCTGTTCTACAGTTTCTCATTAGACTGAATGAATAACCGACTCTAAATGTAGGTATTGTGATATAAACCGAGTCTGTTCTACAGTTTCTCATTAGGCTGAATGAATAACCGACTCTAAATGTAGGTATTGTGATATAAACCGAGTCTGTTCTACAGTTTCTCATTAGACTGAATGAATAACCGACTCTAAATGTAGGTATTGTGATATAAACCGAGTCCGTTTTACAGTTTCTCATTAGACTGAATGAATAACCGACTCTAAATGTAGGTATTGTGATATAAACTGAGTCTGTTCTACAGTTTCTCATTAGGCTGAATGAATAACCGACTCTAAATGTAGGTGTTGTGATATAAACCGAGTCTGTTCTACAGTTTCTCATTAGGCTGAATGAATAACGGCTCTAAATGTAGGTATTGTGATATAAACCGAGTCTGTTCTACAGTTTCTCATTAGACTGAATGAATAACCGACTCTAAATGTAGGTATTGTGATATAAACCGAGTCCGTTCTACAGTTTCTCATTAGGCTGAATGAATAACCGGCTCTAAATGTAGGTATTGTGATATAAACCGAGTCCGTTCTACAGTTTCTCATTAGGCTGAATGAATAACCGACTCTAAATGTAGGTATTGTGATATAAACCGAGTCCGTTCTACAGTTTCTCATTAGGCTGAATGAATAACCGACTCTAAATGTAGGTATTGTGATATAAACCGAGTCTGTTCTACAGTTTCTCATTAGGCTGAATGAATAACCGACTCTAAATGTAGGTATTGTGATATAAACCGAGTCTGTTCTACAGTTTCTCATTAGGCTGAATGAATAACCGACTCTAAATGTAGGTATTGTGATATAAACCGAGTCTGTTCTACAGTTTCTCATTAGACTGAATGAATAACCGACTCTAAATGTAGGTATTGTGATATAAACCGAGTCTGTTCTACAGTTTCTCATTAGACTGAATGAATAACCGACTCTAAATGTAGGTATTGTGATATAAACCGAGTCTGTTCTACAGTTTCTCATTAGGCTGAATGAATAACCGACTCTAAATGTAGGTATTGTGATATAAACCGAGTCTGTTCTACAGTTTCTCATTAGGCTGAATGAATAACCGACTCTAAATGTAGGTATTGTGATATAAACCGAGTCTGTTCTACAGTTTCTCATTAGGCTGAATGAATAACCGACTCTAAATGTAGGTATTGTGATATAAACCGAGTCCGTTTTACAGTTTCTCATTAGACTGAATGAATAACCGACTCTAAATGTAGGTATTGTGATATAAACCGAGTCCGTTCTACAGTTTCTCATTAGGCTGAATGAATAACCGACTCTAAATGTAGGTATTGTGATATAAACCGAGTCCGTTTTACAGTTTCTCAGGATTTTTCACCAACTTTCTCTAAAGTCTATCCAACATAGCAACGGTAGTTATGAAAGAACACATTTGTGGGCGGGGCCTGGATAGGTAAACTGTTGGAATTCTCTCTTTTTGGAGCTGATCCCTCCGTTTTCTCTCCGCTGTAAATAGCAGTGACGAAGCCTGATGTTCCGAGCTTTCAGAGCTCCTGGAGTGAGTCGACGCTGTAGCAGTGAATTCAGTCAGCAATACAAATTCTAGCGCTGATGGATAAGCCTGAGTTTTCCAGCCCAAAAAACGCTGGCTATGTAATTCTCTTTCTTCCCTTTTTCCCTCCTCTTCTGCTGTCGCGCAGACAAATAGTTCCAGGGACGCTGCTTCTGCCTAATGGCTTTTCGTGTTGTAACCTTTACAAATGATTCTGTTCATTGTTTAATCCACGTTTTTTTTCCCAGCCGCGCTCCACAAAGGTCAAAAGACTGAGTCGGTGATGGAGATAAATGAAAAGTCAACAAAGCAGAAAAGAAGGAGGGAGGGGGAGAAAAAGAAAGACAGAGAGCAAAAAAAAAAATGAGAAGGAAAAGATCTAGAGAGAAAGAGAGTGAAACCAAATGAGAATGAGAGAGAGAAACAAAATGAGAGTGAAACTAAATGAGAGACAGTGAAACGAAATGAGAAAGTGAAGAAAAGAGCAAGAGAGTGAGGAGAAAAGAGTGAGAGTGAAGAAAAGAGAAAGAGAGTGCAGAAAAGAAGCAAGAGCATGAGGAAAAAAGAGCGAGAGAATAAAAGAACAAGAGTGAGGAGATGAGCAAGACTGAAGTAAAGAGTGAGAGAGAGTGAAGAAAAGAGCGAGAGTGAAGAAAAGAGCGAGTTTGAAGAAAATAACAAGAGAGTAAGAAAGAAGAGCTAGAGTGAAGAAAAGGGCATTAAAGCAAGAAGAAAAGAGTGAGTGATAAAAAGAGCGAGAGAAAGTGAAGAAAAGAGTGAGAGAAAGTGAAGAAAAGAGAGAGAGAAAAGGAGACAGAGAGAGAAGAGAGAGAAAAGAGAGAGAGAGAGAAAAGAGAGCGAGAGAGAGATAAAAGAGAGAGAGCGCGAGAGAGAGAGTGCGAGAGAGAGAGACAAAAAGAGAAAGAGAGAGAGAAAGAGAGAGAGAAAAGAGAGAGAGAGAGAGAAAGAGAGAGAGAAAGAGAGAGAGAGCAAGAGAGAAAGAGAGAGAGAGAGAGAAAAGAGAGAGCGAGAGCGAGAAAGAGAGAGATAGAGCGAGAGAGATAAAAGAGAGAGAGAGCGTGCGAGAGTTAGAGAGAGAGATAAAAGAGAGAGAGAAAAGAGAGAGAAAGATAGAAAGAGAAAGAGAGAGAGAAAAGAGAGAAAAAAGAGAGAGAGAGAAAAGAGAGAGAAAGAGAGAGAGAAAAGAGAGAGAGAGAAAAGAGAGAGAGAGAGAGAAGAGGGAGAGAGAGGAGAGAGAGAAAAGAGAGAGAGAGAGAGAGAGAGAGAGATAGAGAGAGAGAGCCGGGTGGGAGAAGAGAGAGAGAGAAAGAGAGAAAAGAGAGAGAAAGAGAGAGAGAGAAAAGAGAGAGCGAGAAAGAGAGAGAGAGCGAGAGAGAGAGATAAAAGAGAGAGAGCGCGCGAGAGAGAGATAAAGAGAGAGAAAGAGAGAAAAGAGAGAGAAAGAGAGAAAAGAGAGAGCGAGAGAGAGAAAAGAGACAGAGAGAGAGAAAGAGAGAGCGAGAGAGAGATAAAAAGAGAGACAGAGCGTGAGAGATAAAAGAGAGAGAGAGAGAGAGAGAGAGAGAGAGAGAGAGATAGAGAGCGAGAGCGAGAGACAGAGATAAAGAGAGAGAGAGAGATAGAGAGACAGAGAGAGAGAGAGAGAGAGAGAGAGAGAGAGAGAGAAAATCTGCTGTAGTGCTTGTTGGTTATTAATTATAGATCAGCGCTTTACGAAGAACTTCAGCAGTTTATTCTCTCTCTCTCTCTCTCTCTCTCTCTCTCTCTGATGGAGGATGGTGAAGAGGACAGAGCCTTGTTTACTTGTTTGTTTATGTTCTGAGTGTAAACAACCTTGTGCTGTATGTCTTTTATGACGAGCACAAACAGGAGCATTTCATTCTCCCGTGTGTCTGCAGTGAAACGGCTTTGTCCACAGTCACATTTCTTAAAGGGGAATTCCACCTCTATTTTAAAATTTCTGTCTAAGTCGTCTGAGACGTGAACAAAGTCATTCGGAGCGTAAATGTAGAGAGACTCAGCTTTCTTTACAGTGATGGTGATGGGAACCAGGGGTCGCCATGACTACAACACAGATATAGACATTTTATTCACTATCCAAAACCACCAGTGAACCTTCACGAGTCTTCTGAGTTTTATATGGAATATGGATTATAGGAAAATAATGGAAAATCGGGAAAAAAAGCTTTCCTTGGGCACTATTTCTCCTTTAAACACCCTGCATATATCCCTCCACCACTAGCGTAAAACAGGGTCTCAGTTATCAGAAAGTGTATTTATATATTTATTTACATTTGAACCATCTAATTATGCATCAACTACGATTAATCAATGAGACTTCCTTAAATAATATAGTTATTGTTGCATGGGGGCAACAAATGTTCCATGTTTTCCATCAGTTCTCTTCATTTAGTTGATTCTGATGATAAAAGTTTAAGACTTATTCTAAACATATTTATTTTTAAGCTGGCTTGAAAAAGTCAATAAATGCCAAAATTTTGAGAAAATTCAAATCTAATGGGAGCAAATAATATCACAAAGGCTATGGGATAGCATAGCAACAGTATAGCAACACCTTAGCAACTATCCTACGATAACATAGCAATGCTCTAGCAATGCCTTAGCAACCACCAGGGATACCCTAACAATGGTCTAGTAACACCTTAGCAACCACTTAGGTTAACATGCTAATGACCTAGCAACATCTTAGCAACCACAGCACAGATCAGTTTGATTCTATCGGTACCGATCAGTTCAGTTTGATTCTATGGGTACCAATCAGTTCTGTTTGATTCTGTGGGTTTAGATCAGTTCAGTTTGATTCTATGGGCTTAGATCAGTTCGGTTTGATTCTTGTGGTACAGGTCAGCTCGGTTTGATTCTATGGGTACCGATCAGTTCGGTTTGATTCTGTGGGTTTAGATCAGTTCGGTTTGATTCTATGGGTACAGATGAGTTCGGTTTGATTCTGTGGGTTTAGATCAGTTCGGTTTGATTCTTTTGGTACAGATCAGTTCGGTTTGATTCTGTGGGTTTAGATCAGTTCGGTTTGATTCTTTTGGTACAGATCAGTTCGGTTTGATTCTGTGGGTTTAGATCAGTTCGGTTTGATTCTTTTGGTACAGATCAGTTCGGTTTGATTCTGTGGGTTTAGATCAGTTCGGTTTGATTCTGTGGGTTTAGTTCAGTTCGGTTTGATTCTGTGGGTTTAGATCAGTTCGGTTTGATTCTGTGGGTTTAGATCAGTTCGGTTTGATTCTGTGGGTTTAGTTCAGTTCGGTTTGAATCTGTGGGTTTAGTTCAGATCGGTTTGAATCTGTGGGTTTAGATCAGTTCGGTTTGATTCTGTGGGTTTAGATCAGTTCGGTTTGATTCTGTGGGTTTAGATCAGTACAGTTTGATTCTAGTACCTCATAAAAAAAAAAACCCCAAAAAAACACACTTTATATTCATTATACATTCAGTGTTGCACAAAATCCAACTAAACAGGACTAATTATGCTCTATTTTTAATCAGGAGATGCATTTGGGACTGTGTCCAAGCACTAATGGCATCCACGATATGCTCAGAAAGACATACAGTGACATAACACAGCACGATTCATCACAATAAGGATAAATATAGTCATATTGTCCAGCTGTAGCACAGAATAAAGTGAGTGAGAGACACAGAGTTTGTGTTTGTTTCCGGAGATGCACTGGAGCGTGTTTACTACAGCACGGCGGCAATATAAACACGTTCATGCACTCGGACAACGGAGCAGGGACATGGCGGTGCGGCCTCGGAGCAACACCAACACCCACCCACCCCTGCATGGGTACATATATGTATGGTGACAGCACAGCACAACACAGAGGAAAAGCCCTGGAGCCGTCACAGTGGACACTCTACTATAGTATAGTACACAATGTGTAATCTTTACAGAGCCTTACATAGAGATTCTATTCTATACATACACACCGGTCAGTCATGACATTTTGACCACCTCCTCGTTTCTACGCTCACTGTCCACTTCATCAGCTCCACTTACTGTATAGCTGCACTCTGTAGTTCTACAGTTACAGACTGTAGTCCATCTGTTTCTCTGATACTCTGTTACCCCCTTTTACCCTGGTGCGAGTGGATCAGACACAGCAGTGCTGCTGGACCGAGAATAGTCCACCAACTAAAATATTCAGCGAACAGTATTGCAATACAAGTCCACACTAAAGTACAATATCCCAGAGGAGCTGTGTGTGTGTGTGGTTGTGTGGGGGTGGGTAGTTTTGGGGCGTAGTTAAAGTGCTGTTGAGGAACTCTCCAGAAGAACGTGTTTACGTGTGTGTGCTGATTCTGTCCTCCAGCTCTTCTACACTCACTTCAGACTTCACTCAGTGTCATGACATCACCAGGTACATCACAGCTTCGTTCGGTTCAATTTGATTCTTTTGGTACAGTTCAATTCATATAGATTCTTTTGGTACAGGTTAGTTTAAGCCGATTCTTTTGGTACAGTTCAGTTCATATAGATTGTTTTGGTACAGTTCAGTCCATATAGATTCTTTTGGTACAGTTCAGTCCATATAGATTCTTTTGGTACAGTTCAGTCCATATAGATTCTTTTGTAACAGGTTAGTTTAAGCCGATTCCTTTGGTACAGTTCAGTTCATATAGATTCTTTTGGTATAGTTCAGTACGGTTTGATTCTGTGGGTTTAGATCAGTTCGGTTTGATTCTGTGGGTTTAGATCAGTTCGGTTTGATTCTGTGGGTTTAGTTCAGTTCGGTTTGATTCTGTGGGTTTAGTTCAGTTCGGTTTGATTCTGTGGGTTTAGATCAGTTCGGTTTGATTCTGTGGGTTTAGATCAGTTCGGTTTGATTCTGTGGGTTTAGTTCAGTTCGGTTTGATTCTGTGGGTTTAGTTCAGTTCGGTTTGAATCTGTGGGTTTAGATCAGTTCGGTTTGATTCTGTGGGTTTAGATCAGTTCGGTTTGATTCTGTGGGTTTAGTTCAGTTCGGTTTGATTCTGTGGGTTTAGATCAGTTCGGTTTGATTCTGTGGGTTTAGTTCAGTTCGGTTTGATTCTGTGGGTTTAGATCAGTTCGGTTTGATTCTGTGGGTTTAGTTCAGTTTGGTTTGATTCTGTGGGTTTAGTTTAGTTCGGTTTGAATCTGTGGGTTTAGATCAGTTCGGTTTGATTCTGTGGGTTTAGATCAGTTCGGTTTGATTCTGTGGGTTTAGTTCAGTTCGGTTTGAATCTGTGGGTTTAGTTCAGATCGGTTTGAATCTGTGGGTTTAGATCAGTTCGGTTTGATTCTGTGGGTTTAGATCAGTACAGTTTGATTCTAGTACCTCATAAAAAAAAAAAACCCCAAAAAAACACACTTTATATTCATTATACATTCAGTGTTGCACAAAATCCAACTAAACAGGACTAATTATGCTCTATTTTTAATCAGGAGATGCATTTGGGACTGTGTCCAAGCACTAATGGCATCCACGATATGCTCAGAAAGACATACAGTGACATAACACAGCACGATTCATCACAATAAGGATAAATATAGTCATATTGTCCAGCTGTAGCACAGAATAAAGTGAGTGAGAGACACAGAGTTTGTGTTTGTTTCCGGAGATGCACTGGAGCGTGTTTACTACAGCACGGCGGCAATATAAACACGTTCATGCACTCGGACAACGGAGCAGGGACATGGCGGTGCGGCCTCGGAGCAACACCAACACCCACCCACCCCTGCATGGGTACATATATGTATGGTGACAGCACAGCACAACACAGAGGAAAAGCCCTGGAGCCGTCACAGTGGACACTCTACTATAGTATAATACACAATGTGTAATCTTTACAGAGCCTTACATAGAGATTCTATTCTATACATACACACCGGTCAGTCATGACATTTTGACCACCTCCTCGTTTCTACGCTCACTGTCCACTTCATCAGCTCCACTTACTGCATAGCTGCACTCTGTAGTTCTACAGTTACAGACTGTAGTCCATCTGTTTCTCTGATACTCTGTTACCCCCTTTTACCCTGGTGTGAGTGGATCAGACAAAGCAGTGCTGCTGGACCGAGAATAGTCCACCAACTAAAATATTCCGCTAACAGTATTGCAATACAAGTCCACACTAAAGTACAATATCCCAGAGGAGCTGTGTGTGGTTGTGGGGGGGCGGGTAGTTTTGGGGCGGACTTAAAGTGCTGTTGAGGAACTCTCCAGAAGAACGTGTTTACGTGTGTGTGCTGTTTTCTGTCCTCCAGCTCTTCTACACTCACTTCAGACTTCAGTTCAGTTCATATAGATTCTTTTAGTACAGTTCAGTCCATATAGATTCTTTTGGTACAGTTCAGTTCATATAGATTCTTTTAGTACAGTTCAGTCCATATAGATTCTTTTGGTACAGATCAGTTCATATTGATTCTTTTGGTACAGATCAGTTCATATTGATTCTTTTGGTACAGATCAGTTCATATTGATTCTATTGGTACAGATCAGTTCATATTGATTCTTTTGGTACAGATCAGTTCATATTGATTCTTTTGGTACAGATCAGTTTACATTGATTCTTTTGGTACAGATCAGTTCATATTGATTCTTTTGGTACAGATCAGTTCATATTGATTCTTTTGGTACAGATCAGTTCATATTGATTCTTTTGGTACAGATCAGTTCATATTGATTCTTTTGGTACAGATCAGTTCACATTGATTCTTTTGGTACAGATCAGTTCACATTGATTCTTTTGGTACAGATCAGTTCACATTGATTCTTTTGGTACAGATCAGTTCATATTGATTCTTTTGGTACAGATCAGTTCATATTGATTCTTTTGGTACAGATCAGTTCACATTGATTCTTTTGGTACAGATCAGTTCACATTGATTCTTTTGGTACAGATCAGTTCATATTGATTCTTTTGGTACAGATCAGAACAGTGAAAACAGTGAAACACATAAGAATAAAAAATATATGACACCAAATCTATAAATACAAACCAAGCTTGTCTGCGAATGAAAATAGACTGAGAATCTTCCTGAACACTCGATTAATCGATTAACTTAATGCAGCCTGAGTAAAAATAGACCTCCATTCTCATAAGGCTGCAGTGTGTGTGTGTGTGTGTGTGTGTGTGTGTGTGTGAGTGTGAGAGAGAGAGAGAGAGAGAGAGAGAGAGAGAGAGAGAGAGAGTGTGTGAGTGAGGGCGAGCAGTAAAAGGCAGTGTGTGTGTGTAAAGGTGACAGGGCGAGCAGTAAAAGGCAGTGTGTGTGTGTGTGTGTGTGTGTGTGTGTGTGTGTGTAAAGGTGACAGGGCAAGCAGTAAAAGGCAGTGTGTGTGTGTGTGTGTGTGTGTAAAGGTGACAGGGCGAACAGTAAAAGGCAGTGTGTGTGTGTGTGTGTGTGTGTGTGTGTGTGTGTGTAAAGGTGACAGGGCAAGCAGTAAAAGGCAGTGTGTGTGTGTGTGTGTGTGTGTGTGTGTAAAGGTGACAGGGCGAACAGTAAAAGGCAGTGTGTGTGTGTGTGTGTATATAAAGGTGACGGCGAGCAGTAAAAGGCAGTGTGTGTGTGTGTGTGTGTGTGTGTGTGTGTGTGTGTGTAAAGGTGACAGGGCGAGCAGTAAAAGGCAGTGTGTGTGTGTGTGTGTGTGTATAAAGGTGACAGGGCGAGCAGTAAAAGGCAGTGTGTGTGTGTGTGTATAAAGGTGACAGGGCGAGCAGTAAAAGGCAGTGTGTGTGTGTGTGTGTGTGTGTGTGTGTGTGTGTGTGTGTAAAGGTGACAGGGCGAGCAGTAAAAGGCAGTGTGTGTGTGTGTGTATAAAGGTGACAGGGCGAGCAGTAAAAGGCAGTGTGTGCGTGTGTGTGTGTGTGTGTGTGTGTGTATAAAGGTGACAGGGCGAGCAGTAAAAGGCAGTGTGTGTGTGTGTGTGTGTGTGTGTGTGTGTGTGTGTAAAGGTGACAGGGCGAACAGTAAAAGGCAGTGTGTGTGTATGTGTGTGTGTGTGTGTGTGTGTGTAAAGGTGACAGGGCAAGCAGTAAAAGGCAGTATGTGTGTGTGTGTGTGTGTGTGTGTGTGAGAGAGTGTGTGTATAAAGGTGACAGGGCGAACAGTAAAAGGCAGTGTGTGTGTGTGTGTGTGTGTGTGTGTGTGTGTGTATAAAGGTGACAGGGCGAGCAGTAAAAGGCAGTGTGTGTGTGTGTGTGTGTGTGTAAAGGTGACAGGGCGAGCAGTAAAAGGCAGTGTGTGTGTGTGTGTGTAAAGGTGACAGGGCGAGCAGTAAAAGGCAGTGTGTGTGTGTGTGTGTGTGTGTATAAAGGTGACAGGGCGAGCAGTAAAAGGCAGTGTGTGTGTGTGTGTGTAAAGGTGACAGGGCGAGCAGTAAAAGGCAGTGTGTGTGTGTGTGTGTGTGTGAGTGTGTGTGTGTGTGTGTGTGTGTGTGTGGGTGAAGGTGACAGGGCGAGCAGTAAAAGGCAGTGTGTGTGTGTGTGTGTGTGTGTGTGTAAAGGTGACAGGGCGAGCAGTAAAAGGCAGTGTGTGTGTGTGTGTGTGTGTGTAAAGGTGACAGGGCGAGCAGTAAAAGGCAGTGTGTGTGTGTGTGTGTGTGTGTGTGTGTGTGTGTGTGTGTGTATAAAGGTGACAGGGCGAGCAGTAAAAGGCAGTGTGTGTGTGTGTGTGTGTGTGTGTGTGTATAAAGGTGACAGGGCGAGCAGTAAAAGGCAGTGTGTGTGTGTGTGTGTGTATAAAGGTGACAGGGCGAGCAGTAAAAGGCAGTGTGTGTGTGTGTGTGTGTGTGTATAAAGGTGACAGGGCGAGCAGTAAAAGGCAGTGTGTGTGTGTGTGTGTGTGTGTGTGTGTGTGTGTGTAAAGGTGACAGGGCGAGCAGTAAAAGGCAGTGTGTGTGTGTGTGTGTGTGTGTGTGTGTATAAAGGTGACAGGGCGAGCAGTAAAAGGCAGTGTGTGTGTGTGTGTGTGTGTGTGTGTATAAAGGTGACAGGGCGAGCAGTAAAAGGCAGTGTGTGTGTGTGTGTGTGTGTGTGTGTGTGTGTGTGTGTGTGTGTGTGTGTGTGTGTATAAAGGTGACAGGGCGAGCAGTAAAAGGCAGTGTGTGTGTGTGTGTGTGTGTGTATAAAGGTGACAGGGCGAGCAGTAAAAGGCAGTGTGTGTGTGTGTGTGTGTGTGTGTGTGTGTGTGTGTGTATAAAGGTGACAGGGCGAGCAGTAAAAGGCAGTGTGTGTGTGTGTGTGTGTGTGTGTGTGTGTGTGTGTGTGTATAAAGGTGACAGGGCGAGCAGTAAAAGGCAGTGTGTGTGTGTGTGTGTGTGTGTGTGTGTGTGTGTGTGTGTGTGTGTATAAAGGTGACAGGGCGAGCAGTAAAAGGCAGTGTGTGTGTGTGTGTGTGTGTGTGTGTGTGTGTGTGTGTAAAGGTGACAGGGCGAGCAGTAAAAGGCTGCGGCTGAGCGAGGCTGTAAAACGGGGTTGCCAGCTGAAGTTAGAACGCTTCTCTTCAAAGCTGTCAAAACAATTCACCCGCCTGTGGGCAGTAACAAAGGGTGGGGGGGGGATTTTTTGGAAACTTCAGCCAAAGCTGGCAACCCTTCAGAGCGGCTAACGAGCTGGAGGAGGGGGGGAAGAGGAGGGGAGGAAGAGGAGGGCCTGCAGGGACGAGGAGTGGGTGACGTGTCTCCGCCGAGACGAGCTGCCAGTTCCCGAGGCTTTGCGGGACGCCTGGACGGGACGAAATCGGCGCCGTCTTCAAACGAGCGCCGTCGTAATTACTGCCACATCATCATCGCAGTGATTATTAATCACGCTGTAAACATGAAACGCCTGCTTGCGTTCTGTTGAATTATCTCTCGGCTTGTACTCGGAGTCGGGATATAGCGGAACACAGGTCACGGGAATTAAACATGTCGCCGCTGTCGGGAAAGAAAACCCTGCATCTCCATTTTTGCGTTCTTTTGGTTTCTAACCTGAAAATGCCCGTTGCCTTTGACACCGAGTGTGTTTACGTGCACTCAATAATCCGATCATAACCAGATTTCTGCATGTATCTGATTATGCAAATGATCATGTGAACAGCAAGTTCCGATAAGGAGAGCTGGATTTCAGCTCAGTGATCAGAGTCCTTAGTGCATGTAGACTCTTACTCTGATTTCTTTCAGATTTCGGTGAGAAACAGACGGTGGTACCGAAAATAAGCGAGCAGCGGCACCACGAGATGCAGCCAAACGCTCCTGGTCGTCGCTGAAAGCAAATACGAAATAAAGGATTTAAATTTTCTTCACCTTCCGGATGATGTTTGTTCATATTTTCAGGTAAAGCGGCGCAATATTTCTAAATAAATAAATAAATTAATTAAAAATAAATAAATTTAAAAAAAGCCACTGCATGAGGTTTGAGTTTCACATCATGTTTACGTCGCCTCTTCTGACTACTGACTACTACTATCTGACTACTGTCTGACTCATGTAGACCCAGAGTTTCACATTATCTGATCGGATGACTGATCAAATCTGATTTTCTGTAGTTATTGGATTATGAAGTGCCAGCAAACGCACCCAACGTGTGTAAATTTCATGAAGAACGGACCAAAAGACGATCCAGAATGACTTGGAAAAAGTCTGGTTCCATTGACTTACATTAAAAGTAAAGTAGGTTTTTTCCTTCTCCTGTAAAGCTGTGATTTTGGAGATATGAGGTTTTCTGCTGGCAACAGCGCGATTCTAAAAGGGAACACCAGAAACACTTCATAAAAACAGACCCTGATAAAGTGTAAATAACTGAATTAGCCTTTTACCCAATCATAATGCAGTCAAAACAGCCATTAAGCACAGTTACTGATTCTTGAGATCAGATCCACCTGAATGAGGAAGAAGAAAGCTTCCGAAACTGGACTTCAAACATGATTAGATGCTACAGAGAAGATGTGTCTCCTAACAACCACCTGGATGAGCTGCTAGACACCCCATCAGATAAACAGCACTTAAAGCTTTCATGTCTGAGGGAGAGGAGAACATCCACAGCTGTTTCTGTCCAGCCTTCCACTGTGAGAAGACCGCTCAGCTCTGTGGGTCTGAAAGGACGTGTAGCTGATCAAGAAGAACCTCACTGAGAAAAGGAGACGGACACATCAAACAAAGAAGCTGAACGATGGACTGACCACCCCAGAGTCCAGATCTCAACACCACTGAATGGGTTTGATTACTTCAGAAAATCATCAACCAGCTTCTGAGACTGAACTCTGGAGGCGTGTCAGCAGATTCTTTGAGGAGCTGAGAGTCCTCGTCTTCAATCTGCCCAAGTTCAGCCACGTCACCCCATTGCTGCGCTCCCTTCACTGGCTTCCTGTAGCTGCGCGCATCAGATTTAAAACCCTAACGCTGGCCTACAAAGCCAAAAATGGACCATCCTCTACCTTCTTGATGGCAATGGTGAAATCTCGAACTGGACCACGAGCCCTTCGAGCTTCGAGTACAGCTCGGCTTGACCCGCCATCCTTCAAGGCGCGTGGAAGACAAGCGTCGAGACTGTTCTCTGTACTGGCGCCCAGGTGGTGGAATGAACTCCCACTGGCTGTCCGAACAGCAGAGTCTCTTGCTGTCTTCAAACGCAGACTGAAGACCGTCTCTTTACACAGCACTTAAATGAGCACTGAACTATAAGCTGCACTCTGTATTGTAGTTTATTGTATTGTATTGTATCTTATTGTTATTGTATTGCATTGAATGGCTCAGAGTTCTGCGTTCAACTCTGGTTCTTTTCTCTCGGTGTCTGCAGTGACATTTGTTTCTAGCAGTATCTGAGCTCAGGACCGTCTTTTTCTCTAAGCTATTGGTAACTAGCAAAGATACTTTCTCTAGATTGACAAAGCACTTCTTGTAAGTCGCTCTGGATAAGAGCGTCTGCTAAATGCTGTAAATGTAAATGTAAATGTGAAGACAGACGTCTGATATTTTCCCTCTGAGTAACTTATATAATGGGTGTTTTGACTGGAAATCAAATTAATTGGGAGGGGGTCTCTGACTTTTGCACAGTAGTACGTACTATGTAATGATCACACTCGCGTGAAACGGTGTGCTGTTCAGTTTCTCTAACAGACCTGCTTATGTGGTTTCCGGCGCTGTATGATGCACTGTGATCTATAAACATGGACTATTTTATAGAACCAGTATTTCGGTGTCTATTAGAGAGAGAGGGAAAGAGGAGAATAAGGAGGAGGTTCTACAGGCAGACAGACAGACAGACAGCTCAGCTTACACTCCGAGAGAGGTTTCAAATGTCCAGCGCTGATTCAGGATCTAGAACTGCACCGCCAGCACGAGCGCAGCTACAGTCCGGCCTAATTCCGCTTTGCCTTTGCTGAGCTATGAATGAAGCTCTGTGAAGCTGGTGCTGTTCCAGCGCCACGGAACAAATCCTCCAGCCCTTCATCAGTGGTCAGTTTCTGACCACAGAGCTGCTCTTTGCTGGGTATTTCTGGGAAACCGCACAGCGACACTAATGTGCTTAAATAAATAAATAAACAAACAAAAACCCAGCAACACACACACACGCGCGCACACACACACACGCCATCATGTCACTGTCAATGCTGGGCTTGAAGCGTTTACAATAAAGTGGCCAGTTAGTGGAAGTACAAGGTGGGTGTTTCCAGTAAAGTGGCCAGTTAGTGGAAGTACAAGGTGGGTGTTTCCAGTAAAGTGGCCAGTTAGTGGAAGTACAAGGTGGGTGTTTCCAGTAAAGTGGCCAGTTAGTGGAAGTACAAGGTGGGTGTTTCCAGTAAAGTGGCCAGTTAGTGGAAGTACAAGGTGGGTGTTTCCAGTAAAGTGGCCAGTTAGTGGAAGTACAAGGTGGGTGTTTCCAGTAAAGTGGCCAGTTAGTGGAAGTACAAGGTGGGTGTTTCCAGTAAAGTGGCCAGTGAGTGGAAGTACAAGGTGGGTGTTTCCAGTAAAGTGGCCAGTTAGTGGAAGTACAAGGTGGGTGTTTCCAGTAAAGTGGCCAGTGAGTGGAAGTACAAGGTGGGTGTTTCCAGTAAAGTGGCCAGTGGGGGGAGGAACAAGAAGGGGGTTTCTACTTAAGCAGATTAAAGCAGTGGCGTACTGCACTGCACAGTTCCCTCTTCCCTCCGAGTAAACTGTGTAGAGTCAGACGCCTTTACCCTCCGGCTCGTGTGGCAGAATGGAAATTGAACGTTTTCATCAACGTGATGAATTCCCACTTAATCAGCTCCTCTCTCTTCATCCTGATTGTTTCTCATTTGGGGCTTTTGCCTAAACTGCGTTTCGTTCTGTGTTTATGTCACCCTGCAGGTCTGCTGTGTCAGCGGTAATTAAGGTTCCCGTTAACAACGCAGATTCATACTTAAGGCTTTTGTATCGAGACATGGGGATGCGTAGGTGGGTGCGGGGGTTGGTTGGGGGGGGGGGTTAGTCTCCTAAGAAAGTCCAGATAAATCTCCGCCCCAAGCGTTGCATCTTTTTAACGCTTCAGTTCATCATGCAGAAGTCGCCCTAGAAAAGGCCGTTTGGCCTCCCGTCCACACGAATGCACTAAAAATGCAAAACAAAATCTTTTGGCGTGTAATGTACTGCATTCTTAAATGGGGCCTCAACATCATCGCAAATTTTTAAAATATGTCAGAACTTGTGATTGAAATGGAGTGAAAAGTTAGAGAAGCTTCACTTCTCTGTCTGATCAGGATGGCGTGGACATTTTAGAGATGGTGGTGTAGCCATGGCACTGTAAACAACCCCAACACAGCCAGCGATGCACTTCTAGTTTTTAAGCTTTTATTTTCTGGCAGTAGTCAGATTTTAAATCTGTGTGATTTTGAACTCTGTTGGTTTTCGAGTCAAAGCCTGCTGCGTTTGTAACATGCTGTTGTCACTCGGCTGGCTCATGTGGTATTACCAAAGTGCTGTTGCTGTGGATGAAGATGTTTTGAGAAAGATTTACAAACACACACTACTATATAAATATACATTCACCAGTTCCACCAGTTCAGTTGCTCGTTAACACAAATAGCTAATCAGCCAATCACACGGCTGCAACTCACTGCATTTAGGCGTGTAGAGGTGGTCAAGACACCTTGCTGAAGTGCAGACCGAGCATCAGAACGGGGAAGAAAGGGGATTTAAGGGACTTTGAACGTGGCGTGGTTGTTGGTGCCAGACGGGCTGGTCTGAGTATTTCAGAAACTGCTGATCTACTGGGATTTTCACGCATAGCCATCTCTAGGGTTTACAGAGAACGGTCTGAAAAAGAGGAAATATCCAGTGAGCGGTCAGTTGTGTGGACGAAAACGCCTTGTTGATGTGAGAGGTCAGAGGAGAATGGGCAGACTGGTTCCAGATGATAGAAAGGCAACAGGAACTCAAATAACCAACCAGAATCTCTGAGGAACGTTTCCAACACCTTGTTAAGTCTGACATGAAGAATTAAGACAGTTCTGAAGGCAAAAGGGGGTCCAACCTTTTACTAGCAAGTGGCCAGTGAGTGATTAATATATATATATATATATATAATCTCAATGCTATCAAAACAAAACCTTGTATCTCCATTTTTTGCTGTTTTTTAGTTTTTGACATAATTTGAAAACACCTATTGCTCTTTACATCGTGTGGACATTTCATGATGAATGGACCAAAATTACTTGGGGGGAAAAAGTCTGGTTCCATTGACTTACATTAAAAGTGAACCATGCTTTTTCCTTTTTCTGTAAAGTTACCAATTTAGAGATACAAGGTTTTGTTCAGACTTCTGTGGTTGGTTGGTGTAGTGGGTAACACCTCTGCCTCCTATGCTGTATACTGGGGTTCAATCCCCCACCTGGGTAAGCACCCTACCCTATAACAAGTCTCAGGCAAGACTCCTAACATTACCTTCACCTACCTGTGTAAAAAATGACCAAACTGTATGTCGCTTTGGATAAGAGTGTCTGCCAAATGCTGTCAGATTTTTGTGGTTTTTCAGTTTTTGACATAATTTGAAAATACATGTCACTCTTTACATTGTGTGTAAATTTTATGAAGAATGGACCAAAAGAAACGACCCAAAATGACTTGGAAAAACGTCTGGTTCCACTGACTTGCATTACAAGTAAAGTGTGTTTTTCCCTTCTCCTATTAATTTACCATTTTAGAGATATGAGGTTTTCTTCTGACAACAGCCATAAACACCAATATATACCGGCATGGATGGGCAGAGTTAAACTGCTGTAGGCCGAATGGGTAGACGCACGAACAGATGCTCATGGTGGTGACGTCATAACCATGGAAAACACAAAAGGTGGATGTTTTTGCAGCTCAGTTTCTGTATATGGACTATATGAACTGGATCAGTTCAGAAACTTAAACAAGGGAACTTCTGAAAAGCGAAAGAAAATGTTGTCCATAACATGGCTTGTTAAGACGGACACGTTCAGAGAAAGAAACGTACCAACAAATGACTACTTAGCCTCCGCCTGGCCTCGTGGAGCTCGGTTTCCCTGTGTGCAGTGGAACGGAGCGAAAACAGCGAAGCGAAGCGAGACTAATGTCGGCGAGGTCCCGTGCCGAGAAAAGACGCAGACGGAGGCGAACTCGAGGGGAAAAAAGAGAAAGTTGAGAAAATGACTTTTTCCAAGCGGATTAGTGCCACACAAAACGGAGCCGGGGCCAAGCAGGAACCAATTAGCCCTCGGCTTTCATCTCCTGGGCTGAGGAGCGATGCTGCAGCCGGAGATCCTGGTGGCCATTTTGGGTCAATCATTTTGTCAAGCAAGGATGTTTTTCCTCCTAATTAGAGGCTTCAGGCTTTGGGGCCTTATTGGACGACGTTTGGAACTAAACAAGAGAACCTTAACTTTTGTTGTTGTTTTTTACTTCAAATGCAGCTGCTCAGCCAAGACATGTTAGATGGCTTTTTATGGGGCAGTCGTGGGCTGAAGGTCAGGGAACCAGCCTTGTGACCGGCTGGTCGCCGGTTCGATCCCCTCAGCTGACAGCACGTGACTGAGGTGCCCTTGAGCAAGACACCTAACTGCTTCCCGGGCAAGTGTGCTCACTGCCCTCTAGTGTGTGTGCTCACTAGTGTGCATGCACGTGGGCGTTTCACTACACAGATGGGTTAAATGAGAAGGTCTAAGTGTCTATAACAACTGTGTAGTTACAGCAGTACAACCTGTGTAATTACACGTCTATTAACTTCAGTTATGCCTCGTAGTTACACAAGTGTGTCTATTTGATGCACTACAAATCTTTTTTACATATTAAACACGTTGCACATGTTATTCACATGTAACTACACAGTTATTAGAGACGCAATATAAAGTGGGACCAATTTATCCAGCTAGAAAGCCAATTTAGCCGTTAACGGTCTTAACGGAATTTTCAAACTCTACGCGGCCAGCTCTGAAAACTCTGGAAAAACCTGAGCTCTCGTCTTTTACTGATAATGGCACCAGAGAGATAGGAGGGCTAACGTTGGCTGGAGGGCTAACGTTAGTTAGCGATGGAAAAAAACGATGGAGTGTGTGAAGCTATTACAAAATGCTAACGACTACAGACTAGCTAGCTACCGGCACCTTTTCTGAAAGCGCTAGCTATGCAGCGCTTAAAGTGTGGGTGATGTCATTTTGTGGTGAATTCTCATGTTATCTTTCATGCTAACACATCAGTGAAAAGAAAATACCATAAGAGACTGGGTGCGTCATTTGTGACCATGCTAGCCCTAAAGCTGTAGGCTAGCTAATGTTAGCTATGGGCTAGTCTGGTGCTATTTTTTGACTTGAAGACGTGACCTGTTCATACGTCATGACCATTCCATGGACATTAGCATGTTAGCCTTGACCCCCTTTTTGGCAATAACAGCCTGCACCCATCAGGGAAGTCTTCGTACAACATTTCTGGAATCCGTCGGAATTTGTGTGCATTCGCTCAGAAAAAGCATTTCTGCGGTCAAGCACTGATGTTGAACAAGAAGGCCTGGCTCACAACCGACATTCCAGTTCATCCCAAAGGAACTGGGGTCTTCCTTAAACTGCTACCACAAAGCTGAAAGCATATAATTGTCCAAAATATCTGTGTGATGCAGCATTTACATCACCCTTCACTGGAACTGAGGGGCTCAAACTCTGAAAAACAGCCCAAGCTCATTATCCCTCCTCCACCAAACTTTACAGTTGGCACTCAGCATTCTGGTAGGTAACGTTCTCCTGTCATCTGCCAAACCCAGATTCATCCATCAGACTGCAAGTTGAAGTGTGATTCACTCCAGAGAACGTTTCCTCTGCTCCAGAGTCCAGTGGCGATGGGCTTTACACACCTCCAGCTGACACTTGGCATTACACATAGTGATCTTAGGGCATGGACACATCTGCTTGGCCGACTGGACACCCATTTCATGAAGCTTGTGATGCACAGTTCTTGCACGGGTGGAGAGGAAGTCTGGATAGGGGATCATTCTATGCCACGTGACTCAGCGCTCAGCAGCTGCTCTGCGAGTTTGCCTTGTCTGCGGCTTCCTAGACTATTTTCCGCAACAGTAGCACTTACAGTTGACAGGGGCAGACCTAGCAGGGCAAAGGTCAATGACCTCTTTAGTACAGCCCATTCTACTGCCTGTGTTTATGGACATTGCGTGGTATACGAACTGAAACACCTGAACTGAGTGATTAGGATGGGTGTCCACACACTTTTGGTCACATACAGCCATAAGCAAAAGTTAGGCCGCCCCAATCAATACATTTTATTGATTTTCTGCACATTTAAAGACACAATAACTGTTTATTTGCTGGACTTAACCAAAAATGACACAAAAGAGGACCTGTGCAAACGTTATAGCACATGCCATGTGTCATATTTACACTTGTTCCTTGTAGAGCATGGAGAGAGTGGGAAAAAATATATTTAAAAAAAATAAATAAATAATTTGTCCTGGGTTTGATCAAACGTTTGCATGTGATCAGATTTTTGTGAATATTTATTGCATTCCTATTGTCACCTATCAAAACGGACAAGCGCACAGATCTCTAATTCAAAACTGAAGTAATGCGGAAAATAAAACAAGTCTTTCTAGGAACGGAGGCGTTTCAGCTCAGGGAGTGGAAGCAATCTTTCAGTAAGTGCAGCAGCTTTGCTTCTTTGATGCACTCCAGTGCAAGGCATTTATCTCAAGACAGATCACCCCCAATCCCCCCCCGTCTACCGGGGTCCTCCACTTTACAGAGCGAAACAAATGCACCAGCGTTGCCACGGGCCCGAACAAAAGCCTCGGCATACGAATGCAAAAGCCTCAGTAATAGTCCAGATTCTACCGCCGTGTTTCACCGATGGATAGCATTAAATAGAGTCCGACACGTGTGTGATCCGGCCCGAGGTGCCAAACACAGGCACGTTCCCGCTTTTCCAATCCACCGGCCCACGCGTTCCATCCGTTTCTGCAGCCAGATGTTTTCATTACCCGGGCATGAAGCGAGAGAAAATGCGGAAATGGCATTTTCACCAGCCGACAAGAGGAACATAATTTCATGCAAATGTAGCGTTTAGTTTCGAAAAATCAAGGTAATGTTTTTTTTTTCCGCCTCCTCCTTTTCTCTCTCTCTCTCTCCCTCTCTCTCTCTTTTTCTTTTTTCAATTTCACACTCGAATGCACAACCATAAATGATGACCGCGAAATCTCTCTCAGCGACGCCCCGCACTTCGACGTGCGGGACTATTTTTGGTGGCGAGGCCCTTTAGCCAAGAATAATATTATTCCTCGGTAAATAAAGGGGGAAGAAAAATACGTTCACGGCCCACGCTGAGGGGAGCTCGGCCGGTTCTTCCGACTAATAACAGCCTGAGATGCCGGGCTTGCGTCGAGAGCAATCAGAAAACAAACTCTGAGACACAGAAACACCCTCAAAAAGCATTCTGCACCGTGAGGCTTGATTTTCAGCAAACCCTCTAAACTCCTTAAGGCCTCAATCAAGAATCAAACATCGCTGTGACTGGCCTACAATTACCTCTCAGATCACTGACAGAGGAAATATCCCTGTTGTGCATTTCATCAGTAGTGTTGCTATTTTTGCTACGGCACCACAAATTCGCTGACCACTTGCGGCGGTTTCTGACCAAAGCTCTGTACATTTATTTACACATCTGGCAGTGTTTTCCTTTAACCCTCTACTGCACGCACTGTGAGGGTAATTTAAAATCTCCACATTCTTGCATAAAATGGTCCTTAATGAATTATTATTATTAATAGGAGTCCATTTGGATTATGTTGCCTTGAGGCAACATTGTGAGACTATGGGAAGAAATGACATAGAGCCGTGCTCCCTGAAGCTGAGTCCTGGCTTGTGACTGGCTAAATCCATTGTTTCTAGGCAACAAACATATTTTAAGTTCTCATAACAAAAAAGTATATAATGAATGTTTAAAAAGAGGTTTAGAAGTGCCCACTAAGAGAGAGTATGACCAAGTACATGCTTTGTATTGACTTACTCAAACCCTTTATTGTTAACTCTATGACTGTCTTTAAATATGTATAATGTTGTGGTAAAGTGAGGAACATGAGTTTGTTGCCCTGAGGCAACATCGTGCAATAGAGGGTTCAACAAAACTGGCCACGCTTTAGAAATGCAAATTATTGCAAACGGACATGCTTATTTGTATTAAGAGCAAACCTTTACGGCTGCCGTACTAAAGCTATTCTCACAGCTTCTTATCTCAAATGTTCTATAACAATAAGAAACGCTCAAGTGTTTCATTTGAAAGTGACAGAAATGGTTACACTTTGTTTGAGGGCTGCACTGGGACTTTATAATCACACAAACGCTAAACAACACATGTACAAAGTAGTATTTGAGTATTTATGAGCAACTTGTTAGTATTCGCAACATGACATGATGCATAACAATATAACAACATATTGGGGGCAGTCGTGGGCTGGAGGTTAGGTATCCAGCCTTGTGACCGGAAGGTCGCCGGTTCGATACCCAGAGCCGACAGGACATGACCGAGGTGTCCTTGAGCAAGACACCTAACCCCCAACAGCTCCCCTGGCGTTGCGGATTGGTTCTGCCCAACGCTCCAGGCAAGTGTGCTCACTGCCCCCTAGTGTGTGTGTGTGCTCACTAGAGTGTATGTGGTGTTTCACTTCACAGATGGGTTAAATGCGGAGGTGAAATTTCAAAAGTTGCAGAACAATGATATCGTAATTTGGTTTATTCCAGGCAGTAACACAGTAATTCCAAGCAGTTGCTATGGTATTCCAGCTTGTTGTTAGGGCGCTGCTTGGTGGTTTCTAAGATTCCAGGTGGTCGTTAAGGTGTTGCTAGGCCGTTGCTATGCTATCCCAGGTGGTTGCAAATGCGTTACAATGGTATCCCAGGTTGTTTCCAAGTGTTTTCAGGCTATTGCTATTGTATCCCAGATGGCTTGCCGGGCTGTTTCCAGGACAGTGCTGTGCTAACCCAGGTGGTTACAAAGGTGGTGTTAGGCCATTACTATGCCATTCCAAGTGGTTGCTAAAGTGTCGCCAGGCTACTGCTGTGGCATCCTAGGTGGTTAATAAGCTGTTGCTAAGCTTTTGCTATGATATCCCAGGTGGTTGCTATAGTCCATTGCTGTGTCTGATCCACTCAGACCAACACACCACCACCACCACGTCAGTGTCACTGCAGTGCTGAGAATGATCCACCACCCAAATAGTACCTGCTCTGTGAGGGTCCATGGGGGTCCTGACCACTGAAGAACAGGGTAACAGAGTATCAGAGAAACAGATGGACTACAGTCTGTAACTGTAGAACTACAGAGTGCAGCTATACAGTAAGTGGAGCTGATAAGATGGACAGTGAGCGTAGAAACGAGGAGGTGGTCATGATGTTATGCCTGACTGGTGTATATGTGCAACTTTCTTAGTCTTTGGTATGCAAGTTATTGCAAACCGACAAAGCAAAACATGATTGTTTTGTATTAATATTATGGTGCAGTGCCCCAAAATGTTCGACAGCGAGTGCACCTACTGCACATTTCAGAGCAGGTTGATATTCAGAAACCCTTGTTGCTGTCATATTAAAACTGTCCTGACAGCTTCAGCAACTTCTGATAGCGACTGTAACCTCGCATCACTGGTCCGCAAATATTTTTGGCTGCGTAAAAAGCAAATAACGGTGTGGACGAATCAAACCTGGGCCAGGAAAGCTTCTTATTTGATGAGCTGACAGCATCTCAGCTTTTCACTGATGGACCACTGAAATATTCCTTCAAGTAGAGAGTGTTTTGTTTGTGTTTGTTCCTGTTTGGCCAACTGGCTTGTAACGCTATATACCCTGATTTGCAAATGTTCTCTTAGTTCCTCTGATCTGAGTGCAGTTCTGTTGCTAATGTCTTTAATGTCTATGATATCTAGCTTTAGGGTTGGACACAAGGTGTAAGATCAGATTGCATCAATCGATTTTAAAGAGTAGCCGACCGTCACACCCTTCTTGACATTCATGATTCTCTTCATGTTTCTCCTTTCTTTGTGTTTTTCCTCGGAGTCTTGGCTCCTTTCAGTGGTCCTTCCTCATGGTCTTAGAGTTTTTCCTTTTGGGCCTTGGTTCCTGTTGCTTCCTCATGCTGTTATGGAGTTGGTTCTTCTCAAAAAATCCATTCTTTCTCATGTTGTTAAAGGGTTTCTTGTTTGGTGTCTTGGTTCCTCTCAAAGGTTTTTCCTCAGGCTCTTAAGGAGTTTCTGATTTTGAGTCTTGGTTCCTCTCAGTGGTTCTTCGTCATGTTCTTAAAGGGTTTTTCATTTTGAGTTTTGGTTCCTCAGAGTGCCTCTACCTCATTATCTAAGTTTTTTCTCCGTTTATGTCTTGGTTCCTCTCAATGGTTCTTCTTTGTGCTCTTAAAAGGGTTTCTCATTTTGAATCTTGGTTCCTCTCAGTGGTTCTTCCTTTAGGCTCTTAAAGGGTTTCTCATGTTGAGTCTTGGTTCTTCTTAGTGGTTCTTCTTCATGCTCTTAAGGGGTTTTCCTTCTTAGTTGTAGTTCCTCTCAGTGGTTCTTCCACATACTTTTGGGAACCTCTTTCAATCTTTTGTCTTGGTTCCTTCGAAGTCTTGGTTTCCGTCTTAATGGTTCTTCATGCTCTTAGGGAGTTTTCCTTCTTAGTTTTGGTTCTTCTCAATGGTTCTTCTTCACGCTTTTAACTAGTTCCTCATTTTGAGTCTTGTTTCCTCTCACTGGTTCTTCTTAATGCTCTTAAGGGGTTTCTCATTTTAAGCCTTGGTTCCTCTCAATGGTTCTTCTTTATGCTCTTAAAGGGGTTTCTCATTTTGAGTCTTGATTCCTCTCAGTGGTTTGTGCTTATACACTTGAGGAATTACTTCTTCTAGTCTTGGTTTCTTCTTCATGCTCTTAAGGAGTTCTTTGTAGTTTTGCTTTCTCTCAGTGGTTCTACTTCATGCTTTTAGGGAGTTTCCCGTATTGAGTCTTGGTTTCCCAGTGTTTCTTCCTCATGCTCTTAGAGAGTTTCTCCTGTTTTACCTTGGTTCTTCTCAGAGGTCCTTCCTTATGCTCTGAAGGTGTCTCTCATTCTGGATCTTGGTTCCCCATGGTGATTCTTCCTCATGCTTTTAAAGAGTTCTTTCCTTTTGACTCAGGGTTCCTGCTCATGCTCTTAGGGAGTACTTCCACAACTGCCGAAAGGTATTTTTTAACTACTCTAATAGATGCAGCTGTCTAAATAACACCAAATCTTGAAACTTTTTCCACTTTTCTTCCACTCTGAAAACTATTTCCTTAGTGAATAATGCCGTGATTTAATTTGCACATGCAAAGAAGTCATTCTGGCTGAACCGTGAGACTGGCTGGTGTTGGGAACCTCCAGCAGGGGAACTGTGGTATTGTTAGCCGCTTTGTTTATGACACTGAGATCAATGTCCATGGCTGAATAATTCATACAGGCTTCTTGCTTCCCGAAATCAGTTTGGCACGAGCTGGATGATTTGAAAAAAATAAAAAGAACATGGCAACCCTCCTGAGTTATAGCAATATAAAGTGGTGAGGGAGAACTAACAAGTCTCGACTGGCCTGTTTTACTGGCCAAGCCACACCCCCCAACCAGCAGATGAATCATCGCTGTCCGTTCCATCCCAAACAGTGTAAGATGCAGAACGAGCCTTTGTAACAATTTATAGCGCATTAGTCTGTGCGCTTCGCTCTTAATTGTCATTCTGTGCAGCTCCGCGCTCGTTTGTTTTCTGCCCTCTTGATTTCTGTCTTGTTTTATTTTCGGCACTTTCAGACCTAATGGATGTGAAGTGAGCTCACTTTACTCTCCAAGGAAGACACGTGTGCAGAGAAAGGCTCTCCTAGCTCTTTGCACATTTAGTGTACTTTCAAAGCTATTTTTCTCCCCAATGTGAAAATCCAAAAGTGCAAGCTATAAAACCAGCGTGATCAATATTAATGCAATGTAGGAATTCTGAGACCCTTATGTTATGGTCCATGTACTATTTCTAATTCTAAGCTTCTCTGGCAATCTATACAAACTGAATGTAAACTAGAATTGGCACAAACTCTAAACTTGAATCTATATAAAATTAATAAAAACTTAAATTTATATAAACTCAACGTAACCAGGCCAAATCTATACAAACTCAACGTTACCAGCCCAAATGCATACAAACTCGACGTAACCTGCCCAAATCTATACAAACTCGACGTAACGAGCCCAAATCTATACAAACTCGACGTAACCAGCCCAAATCTATACAAACTCGACGTAACCAGCCCAAATCTATACAAACTCGACGTAACCTGCCCAAATCTATACAAACTCGACGTAACCTGCCCAAATCTATACAAACTCGACGTAACCTGCCCAAATCTATACAAACTCGAGGTAACCAGCCCAAATCTATACAAACTCGACGTAACCTGCCCAAATCTATACAAACTCGACGTAACCAGCCCAAATCTATACAAACTCGACGTAACCAGCCCAAATCTATACAAACTTGACGTAACCAGCCCAAATCTATACAAACTTGACGTAACCAGCCCAAATCTATACAAACTCGACGTAACCTGCCCAAATCTATACAAACTCGACGTAACGAGCCCAAATCTATACAAACTCGACGTAACGAGCCCAAATCTATACAAACTCGACGTAACCAGCCCAAATCTATACAAACTCGACGTAACCAGCCCAAATCTATACAAACTCGACGTAACCTGCCCAAATCTATACAAACTCGACGTAACCAGCCCAAATCTATACAAACTCGACGTAACCAGCCCAAATCTATACAAACTCGATGTAACCTGCCCAAATCTATACAAACTTGAGGTAACCAGCCCAAATCTATACAAACTCAATGTTGGCTGACTAAATCTATACAAACTCATCGTAAACTCAAATCTATACAAACTCCAACTCGAATCTATACAAACTCATTGTAAACTCAAATCTACCAGGTGATCAGTTAGAGTTTCATTTGCATAAAGGCACCTTCCACAATACTAGTACCACAAAAGCCAAAATATCATGACAACAAATCAGTGTAATACTGTGCAACTACAGTACAAGCAGTTCTTTAAAGGAGCTTGCATTCCTCTCACTTCTCAAAGTCCTGCCATGCTGACCACTGCGCATGGCGATCATCCGAAAAACAGCTGGTCAAAACCACCGCGTTTGGCTGATTATCTCCTACTGGTCTACAAGCTCTTTAAATTCAGCCTTGCACTCCGGTACTTCCAGAGAACAGCTGGCTCCAATACACTGCACATAAATGTCAGGTAGATGCAGATGGGTGCGAGGCAGCTCCCAGAGCCCGGAGAAAGCTCCCTCAGACGGGCAGGGCTGAGAGCAGATGGCCCTGCGGCTCCCCGGCGACCCATCAACTCTCTAACTTACCACAGTCACACCGGTAAAGCAAGGGAATCTGGGAAAAAAGAAGCGGTAATTACAAGTTGGAGAAAATAAAGTCCCTAGAGCTGAAGAGAGCTAACTGGGAGTTCATAATAAAGTAATTTTTTTTTGTTAATTTAAATCAGGATACGGTCACTGAGCAGGCATGAAGGTCCCAATGCTCAAGCAGGCTGTAGGGGGTAGAGGCAAGTTGTCACGATGCGTAATGACTTGGGGTTTAAGGAATCCATCATCCAAACGTGCTAACATGGCTAAAAACGAATTTATAGCATCAAGCAGTTAGCGTGATCTCATTTGCGTGCTAAGCCGCCTCCGCCGGCTTTCGTTTATAATTAGAAATGTTACCAGAGCTTTAAAAGCCTGGAATGTATAAGTGTTAAAGCAAGACCAGTCAAATTTGCTCTGGCACGCCAAACAGCGCCTGCTTTGTCAGGGACGAGGCAGACACACCACACATTTCACACCACTTTTTCGCGGCAGGTGCCTAAGCCTGAGTAGCAGCCATCGCCTGGGATGACGTGATTTTACTGGAATCATTTCTGACTCGTAGCTCATGGAGACGAGTGGAGAAATTGTTTCAGATTCTAAACTTTCATAGCACACTTGTGTTTGTAAGAAGGGGAAATTTTACATTTACATTTGACAGACACTCTTATCCAGATTCAATGATTTTACACAGGTAGATGAAGGCAGCATTAGGAGTCTTGCCCAAGGAATCTTATTGGTATAGTGTAGGGTGCTTACCCAGGCGGGGGATTGAACCCCAGTCTCCAGCGTAGAAGACAGAGGTGTTAACCACTACACTAACCAACCACTAGGGGATATTTTTTCATGATCTAAATCGCAAAGTCATGCGCAACTTCCATCACTTAAAAGCAACTTAGGAAGAAGGCCCAGGTGTTTGAGCATCGGTGTGTCCATAGCAAAAGCCCTGCCCCTCCACTTGGATAGGATGCATCCAGGTGCCTGGTTTCCCATAAAAGACAGTGAATGACACACGTATCAGCAACATAGTTCTACATATTCACAGTGTGACGCCATCAAAATCATTACGCTTAAAACATTCTTCATATATTATCCTTGTATATATACTTATTTAAAACGTATTTACATGTTGATATGCATATGTTTACATATACATACTTATTTTTTTCCCTCCCTGATCTACTCTGAGCCAATGCAATGTAAATTCATTCTAATGTGCACTGTACGGTGTAAATTTGAATGACAATAAAGTCTAATTTTAAGTGTAAAACTAAGTCTATCAACTTCTTGATTTGGGGGGTGGGGGGGTTAAACCTCAGATATTTAAAGATTATGTTCTGGTCTATTTAAACACAACACTTTAACAGAGACAGTAATAAACTAAATATATTTATGTTTCTATTGGGAGGTGTCTGTCCCAAACTGTCCCATGCTGAATGGACCAACAGAAAGCCTGAAATTTTCCAAAACGATGTTCCATTTTTTCAAACACAAAGTTTGAGTCTGTAGGCGGAGTCTTATTTTAGCCGCACCCCTGCATTTTAGAGCAGGAAGTGAGACTGAATCCCTGTCCCTCATGGCTACATGGTGAGCAGATCCCAGTGTTTTGATGTAAATGAGTCTGACAATCAGTGTGGACCAATGAGAACCGTCAATACTGAAACACATTTTCAGCAGTTAAGTACTTGCTTGCGTTTTAATGAAGAACACGGTGATTTTATGTGATTTTATAGCTGTTCAAAGCTGTGCTTGTTAGTCATGTACTGGCTAGTGTTTTAGAGTTCTGCTCAAAATTAGTTAAAAAGGTCACTGCAGAAAATGTCACTGCCCAAACAGATGCTGCCGAAACGGTCACCGCCCAAACGGTCACCACTGAGATGGTTACTGCTGAAACGGTGACTGCCCCAACGGTCGGTACTGAAACAGACACTGCCGGAACAGACACTGCCGAAAGTCACTACTGAAACAGTCACTGCCCAGTCACTGCCGAAACCGACACCGCCGGAACAGACACTGCCGAAAGTCACTACTGAAACAGTCACTGCCCAGTCACTGCCGAAACCGACACCGCCGGAACAGACACTGCCGAAAGTCACTACTGAAACAGTCACTGCCCAGTCACTGCCGAAACAGACACCGCCGGAACAGACACTGCCGAAAGTCATTACTGAAACAGTCACTGCCGAAACAGTCACTGCCCAATCACTGCCGGCACAGACACCTCCGGAATAGTCACTGCCGGAACAGTCACTGCCAGAACAGTCACTGCGGGAACAGTCACTGCCGGAACAGACGCTGCCGGAACAGACGCTGCCGGAACAGACGCTGCCGGAACAGTCGCTGCCGGAACAGTCACTGCCGGAACAGACACTGCCGGAACAGACACTGCCGGAACAGTCACTGCCGGAACAGTCACTGCCGGAACAGTCACTGCCGGAACAGACACTGCCGGGACAGACACTGCCGGAACAGACACTGCCGGAACTGTCACTGCCGGAACTGTCACTGCCGAAACATCAAGCTTCAACAGTGTTTCCATTGTGTTGTTAGTGAAAAAAATGGAACATTCATTTATTTTACTAAACAATCAAACTATAGTCACTGAAATCAAAAGGATATTAGTCTAAAGTCCAAGACAGTTCAGTCCAAAATGTCTTTTCATCTCTTTTCAACTGACTTTGGTCCAAGTCAGTAGATCCTGAGCATCTGAATATGCCAATGTAGTTCAGAGTAAAGAATCGAAAATTAATTGTGTATCATCTTATGATTTTGATATTTTCTGACATACCGTGTCGTCGTTCACCGTCACTGGTTTCCACAGGTCCATTTCTCCGACAGGCCTCCAACATTAGTCGTCGGTTGCCATCATTAATTATTCATCTAAATACCTCTGTCCAATGACCGGGTCATTTCTTTCACTATCGAGTACTCATCGTCCAGTCGTTCTTCACTCAGATTGCGCTTGTTGAGTTTTTGTTTTGCTGTCCAGTGTCGACCAGAGGAGGATGGCTTCCCCTTTTACGATCTTGGTTGCTCTCCAGGTTTCCTCCTCTTGCTCTTGGGGCGTTTTCCGTGCCATATCTTGCATATCTCAGGCTTGGATAAAGCTGCTTTGTGCCCACACCATTTAAAAATACCCTACACAGATAAACTTGAATTGAATTGAGCAGAACTGAGTGGTAGGACTGATATTTAGCCCATACTGCATCTCAAGCTAAGGCAATTTTGTAGAGTGCTAAACAACTGTATATGAACTGGGAATGAGCTGAACCATCCTATAAGGATTCCTTCTTTTGCTAAACAAAATAAACAAAAGCTAATCCTTACAGATTTTCATTTTTACTGAGAACAGTACAGAATATTTTCATGTCTGTAAGTTTGAATACTATTCAATTAAAATGTAGATCAAATGGCCACTGCTGGAGGTTGGTTACAGAAAAGTAGACTCAGTAACACTGATAAGTCAGGTTTATAAGCATCTATACACACAATCATAACATGTTATAATGCATTCATAAGGCATCATAAACATGGCTATAAATATTTATAAAAATGCAGTACACGTTACAGCCTTGATTATTATGCTTTATGAATTGTTTACATAATGCTTTATAAGTACTGTTCATAATGCATTATAAGAGCTCATAAGCTGTATTTGTCCACTAAGTCAAGTGAAGCTTACTGGACTAAAGCCGCCTCCAGGGTTTAGACTGAGGCTTCAAGTTGAAGTGTTTACTGAAGGATTTACTGAAACACTAAAACACAATAAAGCTCATTACAGGCTTCAAATGTCAGAGTTTAAACTAGAGCAACATCAGTTTCACCCAATGTGGGGAAGTCAATGTTAACCACTGTTAATGTGCACCACCGTTAGCCTGGCACTGACTTAACACTGCATATCCAATAGATCCAGCACTCCACAGTAACTTCATGCTCAGTGTGATGTCAGAGGGGGTTCAGGGGAGGGGCTGATGGGTACTTGGTTTGCTGTGATGTAATGTAGTGTAGCATTTAAAGCGGGACGCTGGGTAAGAAAAGCTCAGTGTAGCAGTGATTCTAGGCTGGACGGCCTGTTTGGAGCCTCTGAATATTCAGGACTGAAGCCCTGAAGATGCAGCTCTAACAGCACCACTGCTGAGAAATAAAATATTCGGAATCTCAGGATGTAAATAAACCCTGTATTTGTGTTTACTTCATGCTCTCCAAGCTGGGACTGGCTTCTTTGGCTCTGATAGTATAACATATTAACACAACTTATAATGCATCATATTAACAATTCGTAATGCATAATAAAAACACTATAAAGCGTAATATAGTGTACTTCATTTTTCTAAATATTTATAATGCTGCATGAATACATTATGAGATGCTCTAAATGATGCTCACTAAATAGATGCTTACAAACGTGACGTTTATAGAAAGTGTTACCGTGGACTCCTTGCACACATTTGTGCAGTGGACAGACGCATTTTAACGCAACCTGATCTACGTTAAACTTTGCTGCACTTTACCTACTGATATCAGCATGAATTCCATTCTCTCCAGAACTCTGGACAATACAGGGCATCAGCAGGCTTAGTGAGGAAGGGAATCATCGGTGTCGGGATTATGCTCGGAAAGCTTCTTATCCCTTTATTTATAGTGTATTAATTAAAAGGCCTGGATTCAATTGAGATTCATTGTTTTATTGACCGGACTGCTGAGACGCCAGCCCCACTGGGAGGAGGTTCAAGAACTGAGAGCAGGACTTCTTTGAATAGCGTGATGAGTAGGTTTGTGCGTGAGGGCAAGAGCAAGCGCTGTTAAACTTCGATACTGCTGATGGGCACTTGAAGGGCTGGTCGATACTTATGGGGTTGTGCCTACTGACCATTTCGCTTGGAATAAAAGTTCATTTTGTGGTGTGTTTTATGGCCGCTGGTGGTGCATTTTGAAGTTTTGAAGTCTCTGAAGAAAAAGTGAGGCGTCATCAAGCTTCACATCTATACGCCAATAGCAATATGTGTGTATGTCTACACTCACTGTCCATCTGATCAGCTCCACTTACTGTATAGCTGGTCTTTGTAGTTCTACAGTTACAGACTGTAGTCCATCTGTTTCTCTGATACTCTGTTACCGTGTTCTTCAGTGGTCAGGACCCCCATGGACCCTCACAGAGCAGGTACATTCACTCACTGTCCATTTTATCAGCTCCATTTACTATATACCACTGACGTGGCAGTGGTGTGTTAGTGTGTGTTGTGCTGGTACGAGTGGATCAGACATAGCAGTGCTGCTGGAGTTTTTTTTACACACTCACTGTCCACTCTATTAGACACTCCTACCTTGTCTATCAAGCAGTGACACTGAGGTGAACTCCAGCTGCACTGCTGTGTCTGATCCACTCAGAGCAATAAGTGGAGCTGATCAAATGGACAATGAGTGTAGAAACAAGGAGGTGGTCAGAATGTTATGCCTGATCTTGGTGTATAACCATAGTTCATTTGCTACTGTTTAGTAAGAAAAGCAACAAGCAAAAGCAGAGACTCAAAGTCCCCCAGTGACAGACAAACACATGCAGAGTTGCTTGTTTCCCTGTAGACACCGTGATAAGCCAGTAAGGTGGACAAACCTTCTGCCAACACCCAACAACTACAGCTCCTATAAACAGACGAATCTGAAAACGTAGCTAACTGGTGCCTACAAAGCAGAGAAAGGCTATGAATAGATATCGAAGTGTTTTTCCACGGTCAGAAACCTCATTAAGAAACGTCAGTTTAGGGGAACTGTGAAAGTCAAAGGCAAGATCTGGATCTCTCAGATAGAAAGGCAAAGCAAAATCCCCATGTGACACAAAAGACCTGCAGGAAGGTGTAGCCGTTTTACTGTGCAGCAAGCAAAATTTAGCTAAGTCAGAGGCCTTTTTGTAAACCAGGCCTGTGGACCGATGACGTGAAAAAAGTGGAACTAACTGACAGCAATCATTAAAACAATGTTTGGAGAGAAAAACAGCAGCATCTGATGAAAGGAACGCCTTGCCAACTGTTAAGCATAGAGGTGAATCTATTGTGTTTTGGGGTTGTGATACAGCCACTGGCACAGGAAACACGGCACAGGTAGAGGGAACTGATTCCTAATGGTTTGTAATGGGAACTGATTCCTAATTGTTTGTAATGGGAACTGATTGATGTTTGCCGTTGGAGGCCATCAGGAAACAATCAAATGTGGAATCAGTCCCAGAACACCTGATTAAACAATCGGAATCTTTTACACTGTGATATCAACCAGTGACTACTGAAAAACACCAGGAACCACATATCACATCACATATCATATGAACCACATATGTGTGTAGATGATGTGAATAAAAGAAGTTTGATCTCACTAAATCACTAAAGGAATATTTGGAGATATTAAACAAAGCAGCATCTGATGAAAGGAACGCCTTGCCAACTGTTAAGCATTGAGGTGGGTCTACTGTGTTTTGGGATTGTGATACAGCCACTGGCACAGGAAACACTGCACAAGTAGACGGAATAGATTGAACTAAATATGGAAGTAAATGCAACACAGTCAGTAAGGAAAGGAGGCAGAACAGAGAATGGATTCTATAACAAAATGAAAAGAATGTATGGAGCTCACAAACAAACAGAACTACTGTCATCCCCTCTAAAACAACCCTTACCCATTGCTAGATTGATATGTGGGTAAATGATGCCTTTTCTTTTCTTCAAACATCGCAAAAAAGCTAAAATATCTCCGTGTCAACCCATCTACCATTATTCAGCTGTGGCACTTTTCGAACCGACTGGAAGCCCATCTGAATTCATGTACTGCATGCGCACGATCCAGATGCCCCCCGAGCAGCTCGTCGTGATGGAGTGACACATCGTCTGAGTGACTGACAGCTGGAGGAAGCCCAGTCAGCTGCTATAATGTGAAGAGCAGGTAGAGCGCATGTTGAGATGGAAAACACATGCCGTGGTGCGCCGGAATGATTGACGGACAGAGAGAACAGAAGGAGAAGCGAGGCACTCACCACCTGTCCGTTCTGCGGGTTCTTGTGGGCGTACGGAGGGCCGCGGATGTGATTCCACATCTGACCGGAGGTCATCGCAAACACCACACACTAGAGGACGAGGGTGGAAAAGGAAAAGAGACACATCAGAGCTGTCGCTGCCGTTCCAAAACATTTGTCTCTGTATCTATTTACACAATCTGTAGAGACGGGTCGGATGCAGACATGCACTCTCAGCCTGACGTGCACCGCCAGCCTCAGCGCTGCTCTGTTTTTGTTGGTTTTATGAGGGGAAAAACTGGGAACCACAAACTGCTGGGCAACAAGAGCTCCACTGAACGTCTATTAACGTTGCCATAGTAATAATCAGGTGACTAAATACGTAAACTTTCAAAATAAAACCTACCATAAGACATGAATGTCGGGTTTATTCGCAGAAAAAAAACAAGGCTACGGAAATTCATGAGAGCCAGGCTGAAGGCAATTAGAACCGGACATCAAACACTAATATTGATTATAATAGAACTTAAGGATTCTAGGAGGTTGTGACGATGTACAGTCGACGTACTGATTACCTTTGCTGTGTCGTCAATAACTTTGTGAGGAGAGCACCAAGCAGACGACGCTGTGGGCACCAAAACAGGATGTTATCACAACCTGACTGTGTTTGTAGGACCGTTAGGATGCATGGATGCATCCTAAATGCATGGATCGTTCTTAACGAACACGCGTCCCAACGGGAATCGGCTTGGTGGTTGACGTTAGAGGCCTTTAGGAAACAAATCAAGTGTGGAATCCATCCCAGAAGACCTGTTAAACGGCCAGAATGCTTTACACTGTGATATTAAGCCACAACCACTGAAAAACACCAGGAACCAACAGACACTTGTAGCCTCAAACTTCTCAAGACCACCGGTGGTTCCAAACCGCACTTGGTCATGTTCATCATAACGTTCATATTCCATAAGCTCCATTCAGAAGCTGGGCGTCGTGTGAGGCTGTAGCTCTTCTCTCCAGTCTAATAGACGGTGATGTCATTTTAAACCCTTATAATAAAAGAAGCTTAACTTTGTTTTACTACTGAAAGTCGACCCGTTTTTCCCCCAAATCTGGGCTCTAAACTATAAACAGACGGCGTCTCTTCAGTGATCTGCTCTGGAAACATGACTTTTAGAAAATAACCCAAAGAGCTTTTGGCTTTCAGCAAAAATTGTAAGCAGATAGTGACATGTGGAGATCATAAAACACATGTTCTGTTAATCTGAGGGGAACTTTTACAAAAATAAATAAATAAATACAATAAAAACGTACTTTATTTCATGCAGCTACTGAATAATTTGCCTTCTGATTTGGCCACAAAAATTCAGATGGGCAAACCAAAACATACCCTGGAGAATAAGAGGGAAGGACATTCAATGATGTAGCTCTCTATCTGTGTCGATGATGTTGCGAAGAAGCACCAGCCAAATGTTGCCGTGCTGTTGGGCTGCTTCTGCCACCGTGACAGAGAGTGCACGTGCATGGGACATCACTGGGGCTGAGAGTTCATGTCAGCAGCCAGACTCTACTCAGCTTGTAGCTGCCAGCTGTGCTTTACACTGCGTGAACATTCCAAGGTGAATAGAAACAGCCCAAAGTTACCGTTAAGAACTTTAAGAATGGGATCATTTCGGAGGTACAAAGTGGTTTTGGGAAGAGAAGTTTCCAGTCATTTGGTTCTGAGGTTGATTCAACTTTTTTAGTTACCTGTGGAAGTCAAAGCAAAATCTGGAAGTCTCAGACAGAAAGGCAAAGCAAAACCCCCACGTGACCGCAAGGAACCTGTGGGAAGGTTTACTGTGCAGCGAGAGGCATTTTGGAAACAACTGCTGTGCACTGATGAAGTACAATCTGAACTATTAGGCCACAATCGCTGGGACTGCGAACTGATGTGACGCTGATTTAGCATTTATTATTTATTTCAGTAAATAATAAAGACACAAATCAAGTACACTGATGTCAGCAAAACCAAAAACAGCCATAATTCATTTCTACATAAGCCCTTTCCAATCTCTCTTTAACTGGCTGATTTTGTTACTGTGCCTTTAAGACCGCTATGCGTAAATGACCTCTGTTCTGATTGGCTGCCTCATTAACAGAGCAACCCAAGCTAAAGAACTCCTTAAACCTTCAATGTGAGCTAAATCAATAGGCCAAATGGACGGTTATATAAAAATGCTGAATCTTAAAGTTTATACAACGCACATACACCGGTCAGGCATAACATTATGACCACCTCCTTGTTTCTACACTCACTGTCCACTTGATCAGCTCCATTTACTATATAGCACTGACGTGGTGGTGGTGTGTTAGTGTGTGTTGCGCTGGTCTGAGTGGATCAGACACAGCAGAGCTGCTGGAGTTTTTAAGCAATGTGTCCACTCACTGTCCACTCTGACACTCCTACCTTGTCGGTCCACCTTGTAGATGTAAAGTCAGAGGCGACAACTCATCTGCTGCTGCACAGTTTGTGTTGGTCATCCTCTAGTCCTTCATCAGTGGTCACAGGACGCTGCCCACAGGTCCTGACCACTGAAGAACAGGGTAACAGAGCATCAGAGAAACAGATGGACTACAGTCTGTAACTGTAGAACTACAAAGGGCAGCTATACAGTAAGTGGAGCTGATAAAGTGGACAGCGAGCGTAGAAACGAGGAGGTGGTCAGAATGTTAGGCTGATCGTCGGTGTATTTTATTTATACATATATATTTATAGAGAAGAGAGATTGATCGACCAGATCCTTGCAGGCAGAAGACGCCTTGGCTGAGACTCGGTCTGTAATCAATACAGCGAATAAACTTCATCTAGCACAGTGCAGAAGGTCAGGCACCTCCGCTCCTGCATCTTCTCTGAATAAATATTGATAGCTCACAGCTACAGCGCTGCTGATCCTGCACCAGTAAAATCAGCAAACCGTTCCAAACCCTCCGCCTTCAATGTACCGACGCTGCTGCACATGACCTGCCACTCAACAGCACGGATTCTCCAGAGGGTGATATGTGGGCTGGGCTGCTTTTAAGGACACCAGATTAAAGCCAAACTTCTTGCTTGACCTATTCATGCTGCACCTACAAACGTGACAGCGCCAGCCTCACCACTGGTGGATCTCTTAATCCTGACTTTGCACCCCAGTGATGCCACAGCCATCCATAACCTGGGGTAGGGAGAGAGCATAACTCTCTCTGGATGGGCTGGATGGTCCTCCCCAGCTAGCCAAGACGGATGCCTGACAGAGGTAACCGAATTAGGATATAGTATTCTCTTCCAAGAGTGCTGAGCTGAACAAATAACCGACTCTAAATGTAGGTATTGTGATATAAACCGAGTCTGTTCTACAGTTTCTCGTTAGACTGAATGAATAACCGACTCTAAATGTAGGTATTGTGATATAAACCGAGTCTGTTCTACTGTTTCTCATTAGGCTGAATGAATAACCGACTCTAAATGTAGGTATTGTGATATAAACCGAGTCTGTTCTACAGTTTCTCGTTAGACTGAATGAATAACCGGCTCTAAATGTAGGTATTGTGATATAAACCGAGTCCGTTCTACAGTTTCTCATTAGGCTGAATGAATAACCGTCTCTAAATGTAGGTATTGTGATATAAACCGAGTCTGTTCTACAGTTTCTCATTAGGCTGAATGAATAACCGACTCTAAATGTAGGTATTGTGATATAAACCGAGTCTGTTCTACAGTTTCTCATTAGGCTGAATGAATAACCGACTCTAAATGTAGGTATTGTGATATAAACCGAGTCTGTTCTACAGTTTCTCGTTAGGCTGAATGAATAACCGACTCTAAATGTAGGTATTGTGATATAATCCGAGTCTGTTCTACAGTTTCTCGTTAGACTGAATGAATAACCGACTCTAAATGTAGGTATTGTGATATAAACCGAGTCTGTTCTACAGTTTCTCATTAGGCTGAATGAATAACCGACTCTAAATGTAGGTATTGTGATATAAACCGAGTCTGTTCTACAGTTTCTCATTAGGCTGAATGAATAACCGACTCTAAATGTAGGTATTGTGATATAAACTGAGTCTGTTCTACAGTTTCTCATTAGGCTGAATGAATAACCGACTCTAAATGTAGGTATTGTGATATAAACCGAGTCCGTTCTACAAACTTTCTACCAACTTTCTTTAAAGCTTGTCCAACCTGACAACAGTAGCTGCGAAAGTGGGTGGAGCATGGACAGGTCAGTTTAAATCTAACATTGGACAGTCTTGACTTTAAATTCCTCGAGGGTATTTTTTGCTGGCATGAACACACTGAATGCAGTCCAGTCTAATTGAAATTCACTTGGACACGGCGCTGACCTTTCCAACATTAACTCCAACTAATAGCCTCTACGGTTCTACTCAACGCTCTAATGCCATGACAATATTCATGGTCAGACTATAGTCATAATATTTAAAAATAGCGCTGAGGATCAGGGGAATCATTTCCTGCCATATCGCACTGTCCAGTCTCAGCGCCCAGTTCACTCATGCATAGCCAAACAGCTAATAAACCCATTGGGCCGCCTCCGGGATCAAAACACATAAACATCAGTTATATACAATGACAGTGTCAGTAGGAATGAATCGAGATGGGACGCAACAGCTGAACGTAGTCAGACGGAAAGAGCCTGTAGAAATGAAAACATCCTATTCAGATTTAGTATGGACTGTTTTTGTGATGTCACAAGCATGAACACATTTACATGACCACCTCCTCATTTCTATGCTCACTGTCCATCTTATCAGCTCCACTTACTGTATAGCTGCACTCTGTAGTTCTACAGTTACAGACTGTAGTCCATCTGTTTCTCTGATACTCTGTTACCCTGTTCTTCAGTGGTCAGGACCCCCATGGACCCTCACAGAGCAGGTACTATTTGGGTGGTGGATCATTCTCAGCACTGCACTAACACTGACGTGGTGGTGTGTTAGTGTGTGTTGTGCTGGTCTGAGTGGATCAGACACAGCAGTGCTGCTGGAGTTTTTAAACACCTCAGTGTCACTGCTGGACTGAGAATAGTCCACCAACCAAAAATAACCAGCCAGCAGCGTCCTGTGGGCAGCGTCCTGTGGGCAGCGTCCTGTGGGCACTGAGGATGACCAACACAAACCATGCAGCAGCAGATGAGCTGTCGTCTCTGACTTTACATCTACGAGGTGGACTGACGAGGTTGCAGTGTCTAATAGAGTGGACAGTGAGTGGACACACTGTTTAAACACTGCCTGATCCACTCGCACCAGCACAACACATACTAACACACCACCAACCACGTCATGAGAGCTGAACTAGAATCAGTATTTGTGATGACAATCATCGTAAACACCGTGGAACCTGACCCAAGGTCTGTCCTGCTTTGTGAGTACCAGTCCTGGTGTTGTCTGACACAGCTGTAGTGATATTAATGAAGACCTGGACGTGTTTTGAAGGAAGTTTTGATCGTGTGCTTTTAAAAGAAAGGATTTGGGCTATTTGGGTGACTACTGAGTTCTAGTGTTTGTTAGCCACGTTAGCTCTGGTACTAATCTAAAGAAAAAGGTCCGCACATGAGCTATGGCACAGCAGACAAAACCAGAGGCATTGTGGGAAACGTAGTGCACAGCCCTCTTACCAGAGCAGCCATGGCCCAGCCTGTTTTGTTGTAGATGAACTCCAGGTTGTTTCGGCGCAGATAGAGAAGACCCCCCACCAGGGACACCAGCAGGGCCAGTGCGATGGTCCCGGAGTAGTTGGGGGGACGGAATACCCGAATCTGGGAACAGAGTAAAGAGAAAGATGCTTTAAGATATTGTTGTACATGTTGCTTAGGCACTGCTGGGTTGCTATGGTAACATGCATTAGTTTTTCTGTGTTTGTGAACTGAAATAAACATTAGAATGCTTTGTAATGCTAATCCACCCAGACAAAATCTTGCTTCCTATAGTTTTTAAATGTTAAATATCAGCAGACGCCTTCAGAAAGGAGACCAGCTTTCATTTATTTAATGACCCGTCAAAACAGCCCCTGGGGACATTAAATATTTGCCACTGTCAGAAAGGGTAAACAGCAATGTTTACACAAAATAACAACAACTAAATATAATTTTTCAGTGTTTTCTGATTTACTGTCTCCACATCTGCCATCATTACAACTTGCATTCTTTTCAAAGAAACGCGCAGGAAATGTTCGGTAACCCGTTCTATGAATGTCACATTTGTAAGGCTCTATAACCACATTTATAACATGTTATAATGCATTCATAAAGCATGGTTAGAAATATTTATAAAATCGAATTGCACTGAATTACACTTTATAGCCATGTTTATTATACATTATGAATCGTTAATATAATGCATTATAAGCTGTGCTAATAACATGTTATACTGCCAGTGCCAAAAAAGTCAGTCCCAGCTTGGCGAGTGTAAAGACAAATACAAGGGCTGCATTTCGGGGCTTCAGTCCTGAATATTCAGAGGCTCCAAACAGGCCGTCCAGCCTAGAATCACTGCTACACTGAGCTTTTCTTACCCAGCGCCTCACTTTAAATGTTAGACTACATTACATCACAGCAAACCAAGTACCCATCAGCCCCTCCCCTGAACCCCATCTGAAATCACAATGAGCGTGAAGTCGCTGTGGAGTGAAGGTCTGGAGAGGGAGAGGTGAGATAGTCGAGCGCTGTCATTGTAATTTGTTCCCTCACTGTTTCTAACATTAAACACTAGAACCCTTCACTCTGTAACCCTACACTACACTACAGTACAGTAGTGCTGATTTCTGCTGCCGTTCTATTGGATATGCAGTGTTAAGTCAGTGCCAGGCTAACGGTGGTGCACATTAACAGTGGTGAACATTGACTTCCCCACATTGGGAGAAACACTGACGGCAGCTCTAGTTTAAACTCTGACATCTGAAGCCTGTAATGAGCTTTATTGTGTTTGTGTTTCAGTAAATCCTTCAGTAAACACTTCAACTTGAAGCCTCAGCCTAACACCTGGAGGAGGCTTTAGTCCAGTATGCTTCACTTTACTGAGAGCGGACTAATACAGCTTATGAGCACTTATAATTTCTTATTAACACTACTTAACACATTATGTTAACTATTCATAACGTATAATAAGCACGTTTATAACATGTAATGCATTTTTATACATATTTCTAGCCACGTCTATGATGCCCTATGATTGCATTATAACATGTTATGAATGTGGTTAGGGATGCTTACAAACGAGACAACCTCCAAACTTCAGTCTTAGAAGTTTGCATTAAACTACTCTGAGAGGCAGCTTTGTGTGAGAAAACTGAGCTAAACCAACAGTTATTTACCAAAACACTTTACTTAAAAGCTCTTTCAAACGCCTCGCGTGTCTCAGTCCTGTTAGAATTCATAAAAAAAAAAAAAAAAAAACGAATATTCTGCAATCCGGAGTGAAGCGCAGCGCAGCACAGCACAGCACAGCGCTCCACTCCACTCCACTCGCTGCTTCTGCAGAGTTCACAGAGTTCAGATTCATTTTCTCATTACATCCATTTACGCCAGCACCACATACAGCCAGCGCAGTACAATTACAGGCCAATTACACCCGATTGTACTAATTACTATAATCCAGTGGTAATAAAGACCACAGTCATCCCGAAGCACAGACACGCTCTACAGGGAAAAGAGGAGTGGAGAGCCAGCCACCATGCTGTGGTCCAAACACTGGGCAGCTACGACGTTATTATAACTGCTTTTTATTTTAAAAATAATAAATATAATAAATACACAGTATCCGGAAAAGCATGAGAGTAAAAACAACATCAGAACCACTGGCTACTACGTTGCTCAGTGGTCTGAGTTCAGGCTGGAACCACTCACCGATTTATCATGAAACCAGGGAATTTACTTCTATCTTACGTTTTCTTTTCTTTTATTTTTTGAAATTATATGTTGCGTGCATGAGCCCTCCAATCCGTTATCGGAAACTCCAGTCCTGGTTTTACTCTGACCACATAAAGCAGTGGGAATCATGGCAATCAGATACAATATCTGTGTTCATTTGCGTTGTAATGTTTACTTTTTTTCATACTGAGTTGATAATTATGGATTTAACTCTTATAACCTCAGTGCAATATTGGCTGAACATGGCTGACAGCCACTCAAAGCCGCAGACACAGTCAGCTACCTAAACCCCACACTGGCTGATTCAGCATCAGACACCTAAAAATCACACTGGTCTAACCCTGTAATACATGATGTTGCCTCAGAGCAACAAACTCATTTTCCTCACTTTACAATAACACTACCCATATTTAAAAAGAATAATGAGGTTCAAAACTAAGAGAAAAGTTTGAGTAAGTCAATATAAAGCATGAACCTGGTCATACGCTCTCTTATGGGGCACTTTTAAAAACTTCAGTATATATACTTTTTTTTTTGTTATAAGAACTTGCAGAAATAGGTTTGTTGCCTAGAAGCAACACAGTGGAATGGATTTAGCCAGTCACAAGCCACGTCTAACCTTATCAGGGAAAACGGCACTGTCATTTCTTCCCATTGTCTCACAATGTTGCCTCAAGGTAACATACTCCAAAAGGGCCCCTATCAACAATAATAGTTTCATAAGGACAAGCACTGCGGGTTTCAGCACCACGGACAGCTCCACAGATCAGCGCCACTGTCATTCAGCACCATAGACAGCTGCACAGGCCTTCAGCACCAGGGACAGCTCCACAGATCAACGCCGCTGACATTCAGCACCGTGGATAGATCCACAGGCCTAATCACTGCTAGCGTTCAGCACCATGGACAGCCGCTTCCGTACGCCAGCGCTGATTGCATTCGGTGCCATGGACAGCTCCACAGGCCATCGCTGCTGGTGTTCAGTACCATGGACAGCCACACAGGTCTGTACAGCTGGTGTTCAGTACCGTGGACCGCCGCATATATAGACCAACGCTGCTGGTATTCAGCACCATGGACAGCTACATATGCCTGCGCTCTGCTGTTCAGCACCCTGGACAGCGGCCTGCGTTTCACACTGTACGATACAGCTCCACAGACAGCGGCCTAAACAGTTCGGAGTCCAAGGGCTCTCTCCTTTTTCACCTTCCTCTCTCTCTTTCCATTTTCATTTTCATTCTCTCTCTCTCTCTTTCTTTATCTCCTCTCCTCTCTGAGCCTTTTCTCACTTTCTTTCACTCACTCTATACTTCATCTTTCCCTCGTCATCCTCCTCATCTTTAAGCACACACTCTCTCATTCTCCTTCTTTCCTCTCTTTCTCTTCCTCCTCTCTTCTTCTCCTCTCGTTTTCAGTAGAGGGAGGGAGTCTGGACTTAAATATATAAATTCATAAATAAATAAATTACTTAAATAAATATTTAAAATAAATAAACACCTCTTGAGAACGTTCTTTATTCATACTGTTCTAGAATGTTGTTCATTCGTGCTGTTCTACAACAACCTCATCCCTTTACATTGTTCTAGAATGTTCTCCCACATTCTGAGTATTATAGAATGTTTTTTTTTCCTGTTCACAAACAAGATAATAATAAAGTGGCCAGTAAACACAAGCACAAGGTAGGTGTTTCTAATAAAGTGGCCAGTTAACAAGCACAAGGTAGGTGTTTCTAATAAAGTGGCCAGTTAACACAAGCACAAGGTAGGTGTTTCTAATAAAGTGGCCAGCTAGCACAAGCACAAGGCAGGTGTTTCTAATAAAGAGGCCAGTAAGCAGAAACAAGGTTGGGGTCTCTGATAAAGTGGCAGCTCAGCATATTTATACATGCTGTCAGTTCTGCAGACGTGTCGGGTCTCTGGGTCCTCAGTAAACGCAGTTTAGCTCTGCCGCAGTTTCTAATGTTTCCTGCCCCATCGGAAGCGTCTGCCTCCCCTCCACACCTGATCAGATTAACCGGGGGTAAAAACAGACGGCATTACCCAGAATTCAGCCTGTGGGACGGCCGGAGAGCCGCTTCAGCAGACTGCGGTTGGACAGAGGTGGACTGTGGCGCCAGTGGAACAGTGATGGAAACTGCACTGTATGTAGAGAAGCACTTACATGGAACTCCAGGGCTGATGATGATAACCGATGATTGTGTTTCTTGTCCTTTAATCTTTTTGTTTCATCCAAGATCGCATTGCATCCAGGTGTAGACGGACATAAATAAATGCACTGATCACTCGGGTCACCAAGCCAGTGAGTCTAGTGACCAACATTAAGCGTCCAGAAGTAGGGATACATGTTTACTGTATATTTACTGTATTTATATCTCATTAGCAATCTTCAGAAGCAAAACACAGTGAAGTGATGCTTCACCTTCATCTGTTTTTCAGTCGGCCTGAATGATTTGTTAACAGAATCGAGCTACAACAGTCTTCATGTTGAAAGCTGCTTTTGAATTGTCGCTTCCTAGACTAGTCATGTCCAGTGATCAGTGGTGGATCACGACCATCAGAGCCAGGTCTTCAGTCTGGGACATAAAAGTCATAATTCAGCCCAAAAATGAGGGTAAAAAACCCTCCGATAATAACAACTTCTGCTAGCTCCCCTATGGGATTCTAGTAGTATGTTAGTGTTAAACTAATGGCAAATAACATGAAGATTATTAACGGTTCTAGATTAAACACTGATTTTTGAAGCTTGTATATATTTTGCATATATTTGCATACATTATATTTGAATCAGAATATTTACTCGCCAAGTGCCAGATATTCAAATCATTTCTGCTGGGTTCTCTCAAAGTTTAGAACATACGCTAACGTACTGCATCAGTTTAACAGGGACTTTCCGTACAGAGTTCCTGTACAGATGGAGCTCCAACTGCTTTTCTGTCCAATCACCATAATTGGTTGATTTCCAGGAAACATGATTGCTGATTGGACAGTTTTTCTTTGGGCATTTCAAAAGGTTAACCATTTTGTTTCCAATCAAAACGAGGCAAATTAAGTAAGTTCTAGTACATTACTAGCAGAGTTTTAATACGAGTTTGATGACTCTATCAAATGAAACTGGACTAGAAATGACAGATGTGTGTGTTTTTAATGCACAGATATCATCAGACCCTCTTCGTTCTGTCTGGTTACTGAGAGGATCCACATGCCCAAACTAGCCCACACGGTTTGAGGGTCTTTTGTTGCCCTTGACTGTCTCGGTGTATAAGCACACATGAGCACATTCTTGTTTACCACCTCATCCAATGGTTGCTGGTGCCAGATGGGCTGGTTTGAGTTTTTCTAAAATTGCTGATCTCCTGAGATTTTCACCCACAGCAGTCTCTACAGACTGGTGGTCCAATAAAGAAGCATCCAGTGAGCAGCAGTTCTGCCAGAAATGCCTTGTTGATGAGAGGTCAGTGGAGAATGGCCAGACTGGTTGAAGCTGACAGAAAGGCTACGGTAGCTCAGATAACCACTCTATACAATTGTGGTGAGCAGAAAAGCGTCTCATACTGCACAACACATCGAACCTGGAGGTGGATGGGCTACAACAGCAGAACACCACATCTGTTTCCACTCCTGTCAGCCAAGAACAGAAGCTGAGGCTGCAGTTGGTGTAAAATGACCAAGACTGGACAGTTGAAGACTATAAATGTAGCCTGGTCTGGTGAATCTCGATTTCAGCTGAGGCTCACAGATGGTCAGAATTTGGCACCAACAGCATGAACCCATGGACCTATTCTCTCTTGTGTGAACAGTCCAGGCTGGTGGAGGTGGTGTAATGGTGTAATTAGCATACTTTGGGTCCATTAAAATGGGTTTTAATTGGGTCCAATTAAAATCAATTACTGCTTGACTACCACAGCCCATTTGAGTATTGCTGCTGACCACATGCATCCCTTCACGCCCACAATTTTCCATCTTCTACCGCCTACTTCTAGCTTGATAATGCGCTATGTCACAAAGGAAGTCATCTCAAACGGACTAAGTTCAGTGGTCTTCAGGGGTCTTTCCAGCATTGAATCTGAATGACTACTGAAACTCAGATTTTCTATTAACGAAAGATATTGTGTTCAAAGCTAAGTTTGCTAGTCATCTATCTATCCATCTGTCCATCTCTCTCTCCCTCTTTTATAGACATGTGCACTTAACGTTTCTAAAATCGGTCATTTTTGAGTGTTTTCTCTGCATCAGTTATTTTTATTTTGAAAATCTACAAAACATGTAATTTGACCAGGAGTTTGCAAACGTTCGCACTGGACTCAACACATGACGCCGACGGCAAGCAGGAGCCAAAAGGGTGTGGCTTCCATCAGATGAGCTCAGATCAGCTCTAAAGCAGGACATTAATGCAGCACTATCACTGTAATCAGAGTTAAATGTCTACATAATGACTGCTGACAGTGTCTGCAGTAAAGTTGCTGTGATTGAGTACATACTGGATGGACATTTACCTGGACGTCAGTGCGGTCAGCGATCCACTTGGCCAGCTGCTCAGAAGCAAAGCCAATTCGCTGCAGGTCGAAGGTGTCGGCTCTCTTCGGCTTCCCTTTAGCAGGAAAATGCATGAAGGTCGGAGCGGAGTTCATATTCAACTGGAGATGGGGGAGAGAGAGAGAGAGAGAGAGAGAGAGAGAGAGAGAGAGAGAGAGAGAGAGAGAGAGAGAGAGAAACAAAGAGAAAAATATAAAGAAAAAGACAAAATGAGATAGAAGGACAACAAGAATGAGAGACAGGAAGAGAAAGGAGAAAAATAAAAGAGAAAGACAAACAGAAAGAGAATGAGAGAGTGAGCAGGAATGAGAGAGCAAGAGAAAAGAGAGAAAGGAAAAAAGAAAAGTGAAAGAAAGACATGGAGAATAAACAGAAAGAGGTCATATAAGAGAGTGAAAGAGGAAAAGAAATAGAGGGAGAGAAAGAAAGAAAGAAAGAAAGAAAGAAACACAATATTATTTCATTTAATTATAAAACCAAAGCTCAGTCTTTTTACAGTAAATGTACTGTAATTTGTACAACTGTAAACAACAGAAGAACACACACACACAACGGTTTTCAACAGAAAAGAGTTTCCAAGACCTACAGAGAAAATGGGGCTCCTAACAACCACCTGGAAGAGCTGCTAGACCACAAAACCGCTGCCATCAGATAAACAGTACACAGCTGTTTCTGTCCATCCTTCCACTGTGAGAAGACCACTCAGCGCTGTGGGTCTGAAATGATGTGTAGCTGATCAAGAAGAACCTCACTGAGAAAAGGAGACGGACACATCAAACAAAGAAGCTGAACGATGGACTGACCACCCCAGAGTCCAGACCTCAACACCACTGAATGGGTGTCAATCAGAAAATGAAAGGAAGCTTCCCCCCGTTTTTTAACCAGGATTATTACAGGAGGTTTTTACTGTAATCTCATCAGCGTCACTGCCAGAGAGCGAACTGTGTTTCTACAAGACTTCACTCATTTAGTTATTTATGTTTTTTTTCTTTTTCAGACAGGAGGAGCGAGAGATGAAAGGCCGTCATGACAAAGAAGAAATAGAGTGACAGAAACTAAAAAAGGAGGGAGCAGTGTGTGTGTGTTTGTGATTCTGTACACACACACACACACACACACACACACACACACACACTCCCTCTCTGTCTCTAAACATGGCTCTCCTCTGAGAACAGTATTAATGACCAGCTCCTCATTCTGAATACTCATTAACCTTCTCTCTCTCTCTCTCTCTCTCTCTCTCTCTCTCTCTCTCTCTCTCTCCCCCCATTATTCTACTCTATTCTACTCTATTAACCATTATTCTACATTATTCTCATTGTTTTCTCTCTTTCACTCTCTCCCCCTCTCTTTTTTTGACTGGTTCTGTTTTCTCTCTCATGTTTTCCTGCTCCCCTCTCTCTCTCTCTCTCTTTATCTAGACAGAGATGACAGGAGTGATTAGTGCAGGAACAAAGGAAGCTTCAGTGTTCATTCCAGTGTTTAAGTTTCATTGAGTCTACAGAAGCAGACCTACAACTATCTGAACAGACAGACAGACAGAGTGAGAGAGAGAGAGAGAGAGAGAGAGAGAGAGAGAGGGAGGGAGAGAGAGAGAGGGAGGGAGAGAAAGAGAAGAAGAGAACAGAGAGTGTGAGAGAAAAAGTGAGAGAGTGAGAGAGAGTGAGAGAAATACATAGAGAGAGAGAATGAGAGAACAGAGAGGGTGAGAGAGAGTGAGAGAGAAAGTGAGAGTGAGAGACAGAGACTGAGTGAGAGAAGAAGAGAGACAGCGAGAGAGAGAACAAAGACAGAGGGTGAGAAAGAGACAGTGAGAGAGGATGAGAGAGACAGAGAGAGTGAGAGAGAGTGTGAGAGACAGAGAGTGTGAGAGACAGAGTGAGAGAGAGAGTGAGAGAGACAGTGAGAGAGAGACACAGAGTGAGAGAGAGACAGTGAGAGAGAGAGACAGAGTGAGAGAGAGAGACAGAGTGAGAGAGAGACAGAGTGAGAGAGAGACAGAGTGAGAGAGAGAGACAGAGAGAGACAGACATAGTGTGAGAGTGAGAGTGAGAGAGAGAGCGAGTAAGAGAGTGATAGAGTGAGAAAGAGCGAGTGAGAGAGTGAGAGAGTGAGAGACAGAGAGATGCAAAAAGACAAAAAAAAGGGAGAGAAAATGCAAAACGCTGCCAAACTGCTCTGCATATAAGGCGCATAATTGCATATCATTTGGTTGGTGGTGTGTGATGGTGCGACTGTCAGTCAGGAGCCGGTTCCTTCTTTAGAAAGAGAACCTGGGGGAGAACCGTAATAACCTGCTCTGCTCACATCACTGTTTATTAGCATGCAAATGAACGGAGTTGCATCAATTCTCAGCAAAACTCTGCCTTAAGGAGGAAACTGAGTTCGGCTACTGGATGGAGACTGCCTGAATGCCCTCAGGGCAGCCGCCAATGGTCAAACATCTGTGGTGACAGCGCAACCGTGGTGGAGAAGAGTTGGGCAGTAACTGACCTTTCCACCCTCCGACGGTGTCGCTACGTGATGTGCAGGCACACGTCGTATATCCACTAGAAAACCAGCTACACACTAAAGGTTCTTCAAGGGTTCTTCACTAAATACAACGGTTCTGTCTACAAACATGAGTTTTATGTAGAACCATTTCACGCGTATACTGTTCTTCAAAGTGACAGAGTGCGGGTTCTATTGGGCCGAAAAAAGGTTCTTCTACTGTTACAACTTGATATCGTACCCAAGGAAGAACCCTTTTTGGTGTTATATAGAACCATACACAACACATTCTTCATCAATCTGATTTTTACCATGCAAATGGTTCTATACAGAACTCATGGTTTTAAATAGAACCACTGCCTTTAATAAAGAACCTTTGAAGAACCATCTTTGAGAGTCTAGGATTTCTGTATACTGTGCTCTTTAAAAAGACGGTTCTTCAAGGGTTCTTGATGGCTCCATCTAGAATCATGAGTTCTATGTAAGCATTTCATGCTTATGTTCTTTGCATGACGAAATGGTTCTTCAGAGTGACAGAGTGAGGGGTTCTATAGCACCAAACAGGACTCTTCTATTGTTACAGCTTGACATCGTAACTACAGAGGAACCCTTTAAGGTGCTCCAATACACACTCCATTATTCTGATTACCCATTTCACCATGCAAAGAACCATTTATTGGAAGGGTTCTACACGGAACTCATGGTTTTAAATAGAACCAGTGCCTTTAAAGAAAACCTTAGAAGAACCGTCTTTAAGAGTCTAGAATTTCTGTATACTGTGCTCTTTAAAAAGATGGTTCATCAAAGGGTTCTTTAGTAAAAAAAATGGTTCTATGCAGAATGAGTAAAGGCATCTTTGCTTCGTGAAAGGGTTCTTCAGATTCACAGAGAATCCTCTGTAGATGGGTCTACATAGAACCTTTCAGAAAAGGGTTCTATATAGCACCAAAAAGGGGTTTTCTGCTATTATTACAATGTCAAGCTTGTAACAACAGAACAATTCTTTTTGGTGCTTTATATAACCCTTTTCTAAACGGTTCTACACAGAACCATTTACAGAACTTTTTCTATCAATCTGGGAAAAAAAAAAACATTTCACCAAGCAAACAACCAATTTACATTTACATTTACGGCATTCGGCTGACGCTCTTATCCAGAGCGACTTACAATTTGATCATTTTACACAGGGAGGCCAAGGTGGTGTTAGGAGTCTTGCCCAAGGACCCTTATTGGTGTAGTGTAGGGTGTTTGCCTTGGTGGGGGATTGAACCCCAGTCTACAGCGTAGAAGGCAGAGGTGTTAACCACTACACCAACCAACCAATTAATGCAATGGTTCTTTACAGTACCACCTCTACTTCAGAACCCTCAAAAAACCGCCTTTAAGAGTGTGGGATTTCTGGAAATTAGCTTAAAACCAGCATTCAAAGGGAATTTCCCATGTTGTGCATCATTGCACGGAATCCCTCAGCCTCGCTGGTTTGACACATTCAGTGTTTTTCACTACAATACCCAGCATGCATTGCACAAATAAATCAACGAGAGCTGAGAGATTCATTATTATTCTTTTTGAATGTAATCTAAGACATTTTAAGCTGTGGGAATTTAACCTAATAACACTGAGCTTATGAAGTGCCTGTAGAGGAGTTAGACCAATCAGAGACAACTACACCCATATTGTAACTTCACAACCACAGCTTACTGGCTGTCTGGCTCATTAGATTCAGGTTGAAGCCTCAAGCTAGAAAACGCAGACAAATCTGAGCCTTAATTTACAGAAAACAATTGCAATTAAAAATGCTTTAAAAGTCGCAAAAATCGCAATTCGGTATTTTCCCCAAACCGTTCGTACATTTTCGGCATTTGGCAGACGTCCTTATATCCAGTGCACTTACAATTTTGATCATTTTATACAGGCAGGCGAAGGTGGTGTTAGGAGTCTGGCCCAAGGACTCTTATTGGTGTAGTGTAGGGTGAGGTGGGGACTGAACCTCAATTGAAGGCCGAGGTGGTACCCACTACACCAACCAACCACTGCCCTACTTTAAACGGCGAGTGTGTTTACATGCACCCAATGCACACTTCGATTTCTTAGAGCAGAGCACGCTCCAGAAATCCGATTAAGAATTCTGACAACGAGGCTGCGTTTCAGCTCAGTAATCAGATTTCTCAGTGCATGTGAGAAAACAGACGACGGTACTGGAAGGAAGCGGGCAGCACTTTTGGAGCGACGGTGGAACCAAATGCATGGTTGACTAAATGAAGGATTTAAAGACTCTTCACCTTCTGGATGATGCATGTTCGTATTTTCAGGTAAAGCAGGGCAATGTTTTTTTTAAAAAAGCCGCAGTCTGAAGTTTGAGTTTCACGTTACGTTTACGCCACGTCTTCTTCTCCGGGTTTATTGGCTGGTTGCAAAGCACAAATCTGATTACTGTCTGACTCATGTAGACCCGGAGTTTCCCAATGATCTGATTGGATTACTGACCAAATCTGATTTTCTACAGTTGTCAGATAATTAAGTGCATGTAAACGCAATCGATGAAATCATCAATATGAGCTGAGTCTTACAGCTTATGTTAGATACAAGTCACAGCATCTGGTGGAAAAAGATCTAAACGTCAAATTTAAGGCCAAGCTGTACATATAACATCGTCTCAGGGTCCGGTTTGAGACCCCTGCTCTAAAGAGTGTCTCTGAAGAGGATACCTTCAAGACTTGCCATCTAACAAAGTCCTCCTGAAGAGAATGACAAGCCTAAAGAATATATCTGTAAAGTCTTCACAACGTGATGTTTCATTAGCTTCTTCCATGCGCTCTGCATTCTCTTTCTGACTCCGTCTGGATTTTCCTCTGTGTTCTGCAGTAGAACCGACATGTTTCATTACAGAAAGGCTGGACTGTATTTGATTAGTGGTGTCACTTTCTGAAATGTAATTCAGGTTAAAACGCACCTCCTAATGCAGTCGCAGCCAGAAAGAAACAGACAGAGAAAATTAGAGCTGAAACGTGAACGTGAGGCCGACTGTGTTTGTGGGTGGTCCGATATCTGTCAGGTGGTCTGTCAGAAAGACTGAAAATAGGCACTTTTGAAGAATTCTGTCTGCAATCGGTCAAACGCCTCTGTGGGACACTCACTGGTCACTTAATTGTAGGACAAAAGTCCTTTGCTTGCTTGTCAGAAGGCTGATCAGGTCAGCTGACTAAGCTCAGATACAGCCACTGATCAAATTAGCTGGACAGTCCTCTGTATTCCTTAAAATTAGCTCTTAAAGTGATCAGTGTTAGAAATGTCTAGTGAACAATCTAATGAAGTTTTAGCTAGTGAAGTTTCAGTGAAGTTTCAACAAAGTTTCAACTAGTGAAGTTTTAGCTAGTGAAGTTTCAGCTAGTGAAGTTTCAGCTAGTGAAGTTTCAGCTAGTGAAGTTTCAGCTAGTGAAGTTTCAGCTAGTGAAGTTTCAACGAAGGTTCAGCTAGTGAAGTTTCAGCTAGTGAAGTTTCAGCTAGTGAAGTTTCAGATAGTGAAGTTTTAGCTAGTGAAGTTTCAGCTAGTGAAGTTTCAACTAGTGAAGTTTCAACTAGTGAAGTTTCAGCTAGTGAAGTTTCAACTAGTGAAGTTTTAGCTAGTGAAGTTTCAGCTAGTGAAGTTTCAGCTAGTGAAGTTTCAGCTAGTGAAGTTTCAACTAGTGAAGTTTCAGCTAGTGAAGTTTCAGCTAGTGAAGTTTCAGATAGTGAAGTTTTAGCTAGTGAAGTTTCAACGAAGTTTCAGCTAGTGAAGTTTCAGCTAGTGAAGTTTCAGCTAGTGAAGTTTCAGCTAGTGAAGTTTCAACTAGTGAAGTTTCAACTAGTGAAGTTTCAGCTAGTGAAGTTTCAACTAGTGAAGTTTCAACTAGTGAAGTTTCAACTAGTGAAGTTTCAACTAGTGAAGGTTTAGCTAGTGAAGTTTCAGTGAAGTTTCAACGAAGTTTCAACGAAGTTTCAACTACTGAAGTTTTAGCTAGTGAAGTTTTAGCCAGTGAAGATGTAACTAGTGACGTTTTAGCTAGTAAAGTTTAAGTTAAGTTTTAGCCAGTGAAGTTGTAGGTAGCAAAGTTTCAGCTAGTGAAGTTATTAGCTTTAAACTTTAGCCAGTGAAGGCTACTGTCTAGTGAAGTTTCAGCTAGCGAAGTTTCAGCTACTGATGTTTTAGTGAGTGAAGTTTTAGCCAGTGAAGTTTTTGCGAGGGAAGTTTAAGCCAGTGAAGTTTTTGCGAGTGAAGTTTCAGCCAGTGAAGTGCATACCCTCTCTGCACATTCAGTTGTACTCTGCTAGGGGCAGATGGTTGGAGGGGCTTAAACACAGAGCATATGAGAGAGAGGGTGAGAGAGAAGTAGAGGAAGAGTCACCTGCTGAAAAACATCGGCACCCTCGTCATAGTCGACAACCGTAAAGAAGAGCTTGTTGGAGAAGGCGGATGAGTAACGCCACGAGTTAGCCAAGACCTGATACTCCTCATTCGCTTGCCTGAGAGAGAGAGAGAGAGAGAGAGAGAGAGAGAGCGAGAGAGAGAGAGCGAGAGAGCGAGGAGAGAGAGAGCGCACGAGAGAGAGCGAGGAGAGAGAGAGAGCACAAGAGAGAGCGAGGAGAGAGAGAGCGAGGAGAGCGAGAGTGAGCGAGAGAGAGAGAGAGCGCGAGAGAGAGCGAGGAGAGAGAGAGAGCGAGAGAGAGAGAGAGAGAGAGAGAGAGAGAGAGAGAGAGAGAGAGAGAGAGCGAGGAGAGAGAGAGAGAGAGAGAGCGAGGAGAGAGAGAGAGAGCGAGAGAGAGAGAGAGCGAGGAGAGAGAGAGAGCGAGGAGAGAGAGAGAGAGCGAGGAGAGAGAGAGAGAGCGAGAGAGAGAGAGAGCGAGGAGAGAGAGAGAGAGCGAGAGAGAGAGCGAGAGAGAGCGAGAGCGCGAGAGAGAGCGAGGAGAGAGAGAGAGAGCGAGAGAGAGCGAGAGAGAGCGAGAGAGAGAGAGAGCGCGAGAGAGAGCGAGGAGAGAGAGAGCGAGGAGAGCGAGAGTGAGCGAGAGAGAGAGAGAGCGCGAGAGAGAGCGCGAGAGAGAGCGAGGAGAGAGAGAGAGCGAGGAGAGAGAGAGAGCGAGGAGAGAGAGAGAGAGCGAGAGAGAGAGAGAGAGAGAGAGAGAGAGAGAGAGCGAGGAGAGAGAGAGAGAGCGAGAGAGAGAGAGAGCGAGGAGAGAGAGAGAGCGAGGAGAGAGAGAGAGAGCGAGAGAGAGAGAGAGCGAGGAGAGAGAGAGAGAGCGAGAGAGAGAGAGAGCGAGAGAGAGCGAGAGCGCGAGAGAGAGCGAGGAGAGAGAGCGAGGAGAGAGAGAGAGAGCGAGAGAGAGCGAGAGAGAGCGAGAGAGAGAGAGAGCGCGAGAGAGAGCGAGGAGAGAGAGAGAGCGAGGAGAGAGAGAGAGAGCGAGAGAGAGAGAGAGCGAGGAGAGAGAGAGAGAGCGAGAGAGAGCGAGAGAGAGCGAGAGAGAGCGAGAGAGAGCGAGAGAGAGCGAGAATATCATTAGCTGCAATTTTGAAAAAATGAATGATTTTTAATTAATAGCCAAGCTGCTCTGGAAGACAGCAGAGAAAATCAGAGAGAGAAACAAAGACAGACAGTCAGACAGACAGAGAGCGAGAGAGACAGAGAGACAGAGAGCAAGAGAAGAGAGAGAGAGAGAGAGAAAAAGAAATGTGGCTAATTATCTGTCCTTCTGTGAAGAGACGAAACGGCTGACATCCTTCTGCTCGTTACTCTGACAACAGTCAAAAACAAACAAACAAACAACAAAGGCTCCAGAAATGGCTAGACGCGGTTCGTCCACATCACACTTATAGTCCAGCATTTTTCCTTCACTTTGCCAATGTTTTGGCCTCAGCTGTGGTTGAGTTACTGGAATTCCACTCCTTTTAGGTTTGAGTTTCCAGATCACTCAAACACATCAGCGAGATCCGTCCATCCACAGCTTCACAGCGATATTACAGCAGAGCCGCAGTGTATAAACCCCTCATTACAAAGACCAATGACCCAGTGAGAGGTCAGTGGTGTAAAATCGTCAGCACAGCTCTGATCAGGGGAGTCATCCTTCACCAGATTCTCCACATACGAGACAGAGCATTTGCAGCGTACACAAGAACAGTACAGGCCTGAATGATGGACCTTCAAAGCGAGGGGGTCCGGTGGTTCTGTTACGCCTGGGTGGGCTTTTTGCTGGCAATGTTTGGGTCCACTTATCCTCTTGGAGGAAGGAGTCACTGCAGATGATTACAGTTATTCTATCACCTTTATCCTCTGATAAACGAGTCTGTCCTGAGAAGAGTGGTCTCCAACAGGCCACCACGGGTCACTGAGCAGTCTGATCATATGTTACAGCCTTCACAGTCACCACATATGAACACAACTGAAGACGACAGCAGACTAAATTAGCTGGTCAGTCAACTGCAGTCCTACAACACAACCTTTCACACTGACAGTGTGGCTTGCTTATGACGTTTTGGGTATTGAAGACTGCTAGTTAGAGAAGCTTTACCTAGTGAAGACTGCTAGCTAGAGAAGCTTTACCTAGTGAAGACTGATAGTTAGAAAAGCTTTACCTAGTGAAGACTGCTAGTTAGAGAAGCTTTACCCAGTGAAGACTGATAGTTAGAAAAGCTTTACCTAGTGAAGACTGCTAGTTAGAGAAGCTTTACCTAGTGAAGACTGATAGTTAGAAAAGCTTTACCTAGTGAAGACTGCTAGTTAGAGAAGCTTTACCCAGTGAAGACTGATAGTTAGAAAAGCTTTACCTAGTGAAGACTGCTAGTTAGAGAAGCTTTACCTAGTGAAGACTGATAGTTAGAAAAGCTTTACCTAGTGAAGACTGCTAGTTAGAGAAGCTTTACCCAGTGAAGACTGATAGAGAAGCTTTACCTAGTGAAGACTGCTAGTTAGTGAAGCTTTACCTAGTGAAGACTGCTAGTTAGAGAAGCTTTACGTAGTGAAGACTACTAGTTACTGCAGCTTTACGTAGTGAAGACTACTAGTTACTGCAGCTTTGCCTAGTGAAGACTGCTAGTCAGAGAAGCTTTACCTAGTGAAGACTGCTAGTTAGTGAAGCTTTGCCTAGTGAAGACTGCTAGTTAGTGAAGCTTTACCTAGTGAAGACAGCTAGTTAGTGAAGCTTTACCTAGTGAAGATTGCTAGTTAGAGAAGCTTTACCTAGTGAAGACTGCTAGTTAGTGAAGCTTTGCCTAGTGAAGACTGCTAGTTAGAGAAGCTTTACCTAGTGAAGACAGCTAGTTAGTGAAGCTTTACCTAGTGAAACCTGCTAGTTAGTGAAGCTTTACCTAGTGAAGACTGCTAGTTAGAGAAGCTTTGCCTAGTGAAAACTGCTAGTTAGTGAAGCTTTACCTAGTGAAGACTGCTAGTTAGAGAAGCTTTACCTAGTGAAGACTGCTAGTTAGTGAAGCCTTACCTAGTGAAGACTGCTAGTTAGAGAAGCTTTACCTAGTGAAGACAGCTAGTTAGAGAAGCTTTGCCTAGTGAAAACTGCTAGTTAGTGAAGCTTTACCGAGTGAAGACAGCTAGTTAGTGAAGCTTTACCTAGTGAAGATTGCTAGTTAGAGAAGCTTTACCTAGTGAAGACTGCTAGTTAGTGAAGCTTTGCCTAGTGAAGACTGCTAGTTAGAGAAGCTTTACCTAGTGAAGACTGCTAGTTAAAGAAGCTTTACATAGTGAAGACTGCTAGTTAGAGAAGCTTTACCTAGTGAAGACAGCTAGTTAGTGAAGCTTTACCTAGTGAAGACTGCTAGTTAGTGAAGCTTTGCCTAGTGAAGACTGCTAGTTAGAGAAGCTTTACCTAGTGAAGACTGCTAGTTAAAGAAGCTTTACATAGTGAAGACTGCTAGTTAGAGAAGCTTTACCTAGTGAAAACTGCTAGTTAGTGAAGCTTTGCCTAGTGAAGACTGCTAGTTAGTGAAGCCTGCTAGTTAGAGAAGCTTTACCTAGTGAAGACTGATAGAGAAGCTTTACCTAGTGAAGACTGCTAGTTAGAGAAGCTTTACCTAGTGAAGACTGCTAGTTAGTGAAGCTTTACCTAGTGAAGACTACTAGTTAGAGAAGCTTTACGTAGTGAAGACTACTAGTTACTGCAGCTTTGCCTAGTGAAGACTGCTAGTCAGAGAAGCTTTACCTAGTGAAGACTGCTAGTTAGAGAAGCTTTGCCTAGTGAAAACTTGCAGTTAGTGAAGCTTTACCTAGTGAAGACAGCTAGTTAGTGAAGCTTTACCTAGTGAAGATTGCTAGTTAGAGAAGCTTTACCTAGTGAAGACTGCTAGTTAGTGAAGCCTTACCTAGTGAAGACTGCTAGTTAGAGAAGCTTTACCTAGTGAAGACAGCTAGTTAGTGAAGCTTTACCTAGTGAAAACTGCTAGTTAGGGAAGCTTTGCCTAGTGAAGACTGCTAGTTAGTGAAGCCTGCTAGTTAGAGAAGCTTTACCTAGTGAAGACAGCTAGTTAGTGAAGCTTTACCTAGTGAAGACTGCTAGTTAGTGAAGCTTTGCCTAGTGAAGACTGCTAGTCAGAGAAGCTTTACCTAGTGAAGACAGCTAGTTAGTGAAGCTTTACCTAGTGAAGACTGCTAGTTAGTGAAGCTTTGCCTAGTGAAGACTGCTAGTCAGAGAAGCTTTACCTAGCGAAGACTGCTAGTTAGTGAAGCTTTGCCTAGTGAAGACTGCTAGTTAGTGAAGCTTTGCCTAGTGAAGACTGCTAGTTAGAGAAGCTTTACCTAGTGAAGATTGCTAGTTAGAGAAGCTTTACCTAGTGAAGACTGCTAGTTAGTGAAGCTTTGCCTAGTGAAGACTGCTAGTTAGAGAAGCTTTCCCTAGTGAAGACTGCTAGTTAGAGAAGCTTTACATAGTGAAGACTGCTAGTTAGTGAAGCCTGCTAGTTAGAGAAGCTTTACCTAGTGAAGACAGCTAGTTAGTGAAGCTTTACCTAGTGAAGACTGATAGTTAGTGAAGCTTTACCTAGTGAAGACTGCTAGTTAGAGAAGCCTTACCTAGTGAAGACTGCTAGTTAGAGAAGCTTTACCTAGTGAAGACTGCTAGTTAGAGAAGCTTTACCTAGTGAAGACTGCTAGTTAGATAAGCTTTACCTAGTGAAGACTGCTAGTTAGAGAAGCTTTACGTAGTGAAGACTACTAGTTACTGCAGCTTTGCCTAGTGAAGACTGCTAGTCAGAGAAGCTTTACCTAGTGAAGACTGCTAGTTAGTGAAGCTTTGCCTAGTGAAGACTGCTAGTTAGAGAAGCTTTACCTAGTGAAGACAGCTAG